>NC_141087.1:44979106-45159106 GCF_041138505.1 Cibotium barometz
AATCTTCTTTTGTACAGTCTATATGGATTAGAAACTGTAGTTCTCTGTATATCTCTTTTTTTTAAGACTTTTGGCCATTATTTCTTCTTAATTATGATTAATTCCTCTTAATCTCTTATCAAAAAGCAAATCCCATGTATCTTATCCTCTTGTAAGTGATTGCTATATTCTTTTACTTTAAGATGTTCTATCCAAATCGCCTAATTCGAACGGATGAACCTTACCAACATTCCCTCGTATGTTTCCTGAGTCGGAAGATTTTCTTCCAACAACAAAGAATCGCCCTCTTGTTTGGAGCTGCAAGACTGGCAGAAATTCTTGCTTCTCCTTAGCCTTTCATCTTTCCTTCCATGAATTATGATCTCATTTTTGACGTGTTTATCTTTATCTTAATCTAGGGAGAGAAAGGGAGGTGAGGAGGTCTATGAGGTTTCATACAAGTGTGTTTTGATTCTAAGAAGTGACCGAAGTCAAAACCCCAACTTTGTGTCACATCTTTTGGTGGAGACGGCGGTCAGGTTTTACTTAGAATTATTCTATTTTAACCTCAAGGTCCCACATGATTAAAGAAAAGTTATTTTGAAATTAGTAAATTTTCCTTGTTGCTACTCATCTTTTGGTGCAAGATGTTCAACATTCCAGTGTTCCAAGGATTGGAAAGAGAAGACCCGGGGAGATATCTCTGAGAGTTTAACCGAGCATGCCGCTTGACGGGTTGGTCTATGAAGGAGAGTGCAGAAATACTTCTAGATTTCTTGGAGGGTGTGGCCTTAACTTGGCATGAGGCTTTGCCATAGGAGTTCAAGAATGATTGGGAAAGGTTGACCAAAGCAATGAAGGAGAGATTTGGGACAATGGAGTCACCAAATATTTTACTATTGCAATTGGATCAAATTTTTCAATAGGAAGGAGAGTCAGTTTTTCTGCCTTTAGTAGTGAGGTATGAAATCTTGTTCATCAAATATCAAAAAGCTGCTTTACATGTTGTTGCTTCTTCTTTTTCACCTTCTATATGATGGGAGATTCAAAGATTTCTTTAGCAATGGAGCACCTTAAGATGAGCAAGTTTATCATGGCTTTGGATCCCCGCTTGCATGTAAAAGTTCTTTGCAAAGATCCCACTAATTTTAAAGAGGCTCTTCGTATTGCTTTTTTGAAGAAGGAGGCCACTCTTCATATTGAGTCCACATTCCAATCTTCTACGAGTGTGCCGACCACCACGAGTAGAGATAGCTTCAACATCTCAGGTATAAGCTCCATCCTTGAATCATAACATTGCACAACTTATGGCAAAACTTGCTGATTTGAAGTTACATTTAGTCAATGCAAGGTCACCTAGGGTTCCACAAGTTGAGGATAAACCTAGGGGTAGAAGTAGTATCACATGCTATGAATGTCAAGAGAAGGGGCACTATCGCACTGAGTGTCCAAAATTGAGGAAAAGAGAGGATAAAAGTTTAGCTTTTTTAGAGCAAAACATGCTCAAAAGAAGAAGAGGAAACATTGATGCCATTAATGGCAAAAGGAGTCTAAAACTAGGAGCCAAGAAGAAGAAGAACAAGAAGATAAATCTGAAGAATAAGAGAAAAATAATAAGAAGAAGAAGTCGTCTAGGAGAAAAATTGGACAATCTTACTTTCCTCTTGGACAAGGATCTCTTAGTTATGACCTCTTAACAGATCTTGGGGAGAAAATGGCACAAATCACATTTGGACAGCTTTTGGTACTCTCTCCAAAGCTCAGAAAGTAATGGGGTAAGCTAGCTAGCACAAGGGAATCCAAGAAAAAGAAGAAGAGGGATAATGGGACTCCTATGGCTCAAAAGGTGGATATTGATGTAGGAGATGATGTGCCTATGATTGATGTCATCATTGAGGGGCAAACAATTTCTAATGCATACATTGATGGAGGTGCGTCAACAATCAATGTCATGAGTGAAAAAACAATGAAAGATGTCGATTTAAAGTTATCTTCTACTAACTCTCCCTATCGCATCAAACTTGCTGATAATACTAGGGTGAAAACCTTAGGAATCATCAAGAATTCGGGAGTGGATGTATGTGGTATTTCTGTGCCTATAACTTTTCAGGTCATTCCTACAAAACCTGATGCTAGGGCTTATCCATTGATATTGGGTAGGCCATGGCTTCGCCAAGTGAAGGCAATTCAAAAGTGGGAGACACGTGATCTTATTCTACAAGGTGAGAATTAGAAGGTCCACTACAACATCAAGAGTCGTCGCACAAGAAAGTGGTAAGAGGTGAACCTTCAACTTCGAAAAGTTCAAAGTCAGAGTCATCCGCCGATGAAGAGGAGACAAGTGGTAGCTTTGAGGATTCCATCTGAGAAGGGGAGGTGGAGGGAGTTGCATTTGGTCTTTCCCTGGGAAGGGATCGAGGGGATGCTGAAGACAATGGAGCCTTGGAAGGGGAAGCTTCTTCAACCATGTTCAAGAAAGGAGATGTGGACCTCACTGGTCTTCACCTAACAGAATGAACTTCTTCTTGATGAGTCCATAGCAGCCACCATTGAAAGGAAAAAATACTTAAAATGTTGGATGGATTTCCTAACCTTTTTGCAAACAGCTACTCTCACAAGTACGCCAAGTTACCCTAGTAGAGCACAAGATTGATCTCAAGCCCCAACGTAAGCCAGTGGTATAGCAGCTAAGGCGTTTGGGAGTAGTGCAAAGCGGAGGTGCTTAAGAATGAGGTAACTAATTTGCTTGAAGCTGGATTTATTTTCTCGGTAGAGAATTCAGAGTGGATTTCCCCAGTTGTAGTCACTCCCAAAAAGGGTGGAAAATGGCATGTGTGACTTTCAAATCCCGATTTGTGATGAAGAAGATCAAAGGAAAACCTCATTTATCACCCCTTGGGGAGTGTATGCCTAGTATAGGGTGATGCCATTTGGCTTGACCAATGCACCAGCAACTTTTCAATGCTTCATGAGTCAGGTATTTGCACCTTACTTGGAAAAGTTTATAAGGGTCTTTTTGGATAATTTTTGCATTTATTCAAGCCGCATGGATCACTTGGAAAAGTTGAGGTTGGCCTTGCAAAGTATTGATGATGCAAAAGGGTGTCTTAATCCTGGAAAATGTCGCTTGGCACGAAGAAAGGTGGTTCTCTTGGGACATGTTATCTCAGAAGAAGACATGGAGATGGATCTTGAAAAGGTGCAGGCAATTGTGGCCCTCCCACCACCTACCAATGTAAGGGAGATAAGGAGGATTTTGCATAAAATAAAGTATTACCAATGTAAGGAGGATTTTGCATAAAATAAAGTATTACCAATGCCTTGTTGGACATGTTCTCTAAGAAGATGTATCCTATAAATTTGTTGACAAAGAAGAATGTTTCTTTCCAATGGGGGCCCGATCAAATTCAATCTTTTTGTTTGCTCAAGGAATGCATGAGTCAAAGTCCAATTGTGTAGCCTCGTAGGTGTGGGGAGGACTTTTATGTGAACCCAAGTGTCTCATCACATTCAGTGGGTGCTATACTCTTGCAAAAGGGAGAGCAAGAGCAAGTCCAATTGTGTAGCCTCGTAGGTGTGGGGAGGACTTTTATGTGAACCCAAGTGTCTCATCACATTCAGTGGGTGCTATACTCTTGCAAAAGGGAGAGCAAGGGCATATACAAGCAAGGTAAGGATAAGATTCTTAGGAGGGTAGTGAGCCTGGAAGAATCTAAAAGGATTATGGAATTATGTCATAAATGTTTAGGTCACTTTGCCTCAGCCAGCACAACTCAGAGGATCCTTAACACAGGGTATTATTGGCTTTGACTCAGCAAAGATGTCTATGAGTGGTGTAGAAGCTGTGAAGTATGCCAGGCATATGGGCATAAGCAATTGGTTCTCTGACCCTTAATCCCTATCCCAGCATATGGTTAATTTGAAAGGTGGGGATTAGATTTTTTGGGCCCACTTCCTTGTTCCTCACATGGGAAGTATTACATATTGGTGTGGCCACAGATTATGCAACAAGGTGGGCAAAAGCAAAGGCCATGGTCAATAATAAAGCAGTGGCTGTGGCATCCTTTCTCAAGGAATACATATATGCCCGATTTGGGTGTCCATTAGAAATCCTTACGGATGGGGGGAGGCCTTTCAGGAATGACTTGATTGAAGCTTTGGTGCAGAAATTAAAAATAAAGTATGCTATGTCAACTCCCTATTATCCCCAAGGTAATGGTTTAGTAGAAAAAACTAATGGACTGCTTTGTGGATCTTTGTCTAAGCTAGTGGATACTATGAAGAGAAAGTGGGATGTGCATTTGCCAGAGGTCCTATGGGCCTTATAGGACAACTCACAAACTCTCTCTTGGTTTCACACCTTTTTAGTTAGTTTATGGAATGGAGGCTATTTTGCCAATAGAATTGGAAATCACAAGCCTTCGCACATCTTTTGCACGCTTGAATAATGAAGAAGAAACACATGCCCAATGCCTAGTACAACTGGAGACCTTGGATGAGAGGTGACTTCAGGCACTTCAAAATTTGGAGGCTACACAACAACGGTGCAAGGCAAGGCATGACACTCTCACAAAGAAGAAGAAAAGGAAGAAGCCAGAACTCAAGCAAGGAAGCTTAGTCTCATGAGGTATGATGGCCGTGTGGAGAAACGGCTAGATAAGAAGCTTCTTCGATGCTGGGAAGGCCCCTTCAGGTTAAAGCAAAAGTTCAAAAATAACACCTATCTTCTAGAGGATGCAAGTGGCCAACCAGGAGGTTCTTGGACGTGCCAATGAGTACCGACTAAAGATATTTTACCCTCGAACACCATGGCCAGCAGACCCCCAAGACAAGCATGGAGGATCTTTGGGGGGGAGAAAGATGTGACATGAAAAATTGATATCTTTCATTTTCAATTTTGTACATATTTTGATAGTTTCTCAATGGTAATAAGGTGGAAGCTTGTCCAAGAAGATTGCGGTGCCCACAATGGAATAACAGCGTGGTGATGCGGCGGCTTGGTGGCTACCCTAATAATAGCATTCTATCTTCAAATATAATGGTTTTACTTGATTTAGGGTGCACACGTTGTAAATGCCACAAGTATGCTTGATAAATACTTTGGTATTGTAGATAGGGTAGTGATGTGGAAAATAAAAGTGGGTCTTCATGCTCACATGGATTTTAATTGTATTATTAATAACGTATTCACCATAAGGCTACAAGTTGGGGAGTGTGGAAGGCATGTGGAGGAGTGTGTATAATTGGAAAAGATTCTTCTAGACTGCCTACATGGAAGAGGATTGGATCAAATGCTAGAATCAACATCATTAGAAAAGAGATTAGATGATAATTAAGACATGATTAGTGAGCAATCTAATAGCTTAATGTAGGCATGGATAATAAAAAACCAACAAATTCTCATTAGGCCAATGCCTCAATTTATAGAGTTTACATCCAAGCATCCAATCCCACTGATTTCTCCTTGATTCACTGCACCTCTTTTACTTGATTCTCTCCACCTCTTCCCAGAATATCTCCACACCTCCTAAATCTCCTCATGCTACCCTTTATTCTCTCGTAGTAGAGACTTCTCACCTTTTCACACGTTCTCTCACATTTACAGATTCTCTTTTACAGCCTCTTGCCAAGGGCTTGTTCCTGCACACACCCTATTCACTTGTATATTTCAACACCTCCCCTCAAGTGAATACTTCTAGCACACCTCGACCAAGTTTCCCTCTTACTTGATAGTCTGCGAACGACCAGTGCCTCAAGTCCCTAAACTCATAGTCCTTGACACTCTCTCTCTCTATGTGTCCAAGGCCATGTGTAAAAGGGATCTCCACCTACATGCCACTTAGACGTGGCTATTATCCCATCACACTTTCAAAGTCAAAAAGTCTTTAGTTTAATAATCAATAGAAGACTTAGCCTAAGAGGACAATTGATGGTGACATCTACCCTTATGTCACTGAAGGATTGAAGATTTTTATGTTGTAATTTGTAACAATGGAAGAGAGGGTGATTCTCGACCTCTAAAAGGAGCTCTCCTCTCCCTTTCAAATCTATGAATGAAGCCTCCTCAAAATTGAGCATTTTGTGTCATTGCCATTCTCTTATCTTCAAACCCTTATTCAAATACTCTCTTTACATGTGAATGTCTCATTTAGCATTAGCTCCTCATGCTTAACCCAATTTTGAACCTCTTTGATGATTCATGATAAGTGGGATAAGGAGTTATTATCTTGGTGGGCCTATGACTTCTCAAGGTAGCTCTTGCCTTATTGCCGCCCTCCTTTTTGGAGGTACCAATGGTTTTAGCGGTAATGAGCATGTGGAAAGACTTTGGGGACCATAGGTAAATCTTTATGATTGTCCCTTGAGCAATGTTAACTGTTACCCTCTAGCTTGAATCATGAAGGAGATGAAAGGCAAGAGGCTATGTGAAAATTGAGGTTTCATGCAAAGAGAGAGAAGTGCAGTTTTTGTGGTCTAAAATCCAAGTTTCAAGCAGTAATTACTCATCACTCAGGTATTGGTTTCTGAAATTGATCATATGGCTAGGAAGCACTTTATATGCTCTTTCCACTCATATAACTAATTTCTTAATCCTTTACTTCCTTGTTTGATGATCAGAATTTTAGGCGAATTTTTGTTCTAACTTTTAGGTGAATTTTGGCAGTTTTATAGTCTTGTAGTAAAATGCTCATAACTTTTTGCTTGTTTGTCCATTTTCAAAAGTTTTTATATAGGCGCAATTCTTCAAGCTCTATAAACCTATGTAATCCTCATTTATACAGTCTATATGGAATAAAAACTAGAATTCTCTATGTATCTCTGTGTTTATAGACTTTTGGCCATTATTTTTTCTTAATAATAATTAATTCCTCTTAATCTCTTATCAAAAAGCAAATCCCATGTATCTTATTCTCTTGTAAGTGATTGTTATATTGTTTTACTTTAAGATGTTCCGTCCAAATCACCCAATTTAAACTAATAATCTTTATCTTAACCTAGGGAGAGAAAGGGAGGTGAGGAGGTTGTGAGGTTTCATACAAGTGTGTTTTGATTCTAAGAAGTGACCGAAGTCAAAACCCCAACTTTGTGTCACATCTTTTGGTGAAGACGGCAGTCAAGTTTTACTTAGAATTATTCTATTTTGACCTCAAGGTACCGTATGATTAAAGAAAAGTTATTTTGAAATAAGTAAATTTTCCTTGTTGTGCTACTCATCTTTTGGTGCAAGATGTTCAACATTCCGGTGTTCCAAGGATCGGGAAGAGAAGACCCGGGGAGTTATATCTATGGGAGTTACATGTTGTTGCTTCTTCTTTTTCACCTTCTATGGGAGATTCAAAGAGAATACCTTAAGATGAGCAAGTTTATCATAGCTTTGGATCCCCACTTGCATGGAAAAGTTCTAAGCAAAGATCCCACTAATTTTAAAGAGGCTCTTCATATTGCTTTGAAGGAGGCCACTCTTCATATTGAGTCATTCCAATCTTCTCCGAGTGTGCCGATCCCACCACGAGTAGAGATAGCCTCAACATCTCACGTACAAGCTCCATCCTTGGATCATAACATTGCACAACTTATGGCAAAACTTGCTGATTTGAAGTTACACTTAGTCAACGCAAGGCCACCTAGGGTTCCACGAGTTGAGTATAAACCTATCGAGAAGGGGCACTATCGCACTAAGTGTCCAAAATTCAAGAAAAGAGAGGATAAAAGTTTAGCACTTTTAGAGGAAACATGCTCAGAAATAGAAGAGGAAACATTGATGCCATTAATGGCAAAAAGGGGTCATAAAACTAGGAGCCAAGAAGAAAAAGAACAAGAAGATAAATCTGAAGAAGAGGAGAAAAATAAGAAAAAGAAGAAGAAGAAGTCTAGGAGAAAAATTGGACTATCTGACTTTCCTCTTAGACAAGGATCTCTTAGTTATGATCTCTTAACAGATCTTAGGGAGAAAATGGCACAAATCACATTTGGGCAGCTTTTGGCACTCTCTCCAAAGCTCAGAAAGGAATGGGATAAGCTGGCTAGCACAAGGGAATCTAAGAAAAAGAAGAAGAGGGATAATGGGACTCCTATGGCTCAAAAGGTGGATATTGATGTAAGAGATGATGTGCTTGTGATTGATGTCATCATTGAGGGGGGCAAACAATTTCTAATGCATACATTGATGGAGGTGCATCAATCAATGTCATGAGTGAAAAAACAATGAAAGATTCTGATTTAAAGTTGTCTTCTACTAACTCTCCCTATTGCATCAAACTTGCTGATAATACTAGCATGAAAACCTTAGGAATTGTCAAGAATTTGGGAGTGGATTATGTGGTATTTCTGTGCCTATAACTTTCCAGGTCATCCCTACAAAACCTGCTTACCCATTGATATTGGGTAGGCCATGGCTTCACCAAGTGAAGGCAATTCAAAAGTGGGAGACACGTGATCTTATTCTACAAGGTGAGAATAAGAAAGTCCACCTACAACATCAAGAGTCGTTCGCTAGAAAGTGGTAAGAGGTGAACCTTCAACTTCTGAAAGTTCAGAGTCAGAGTCATCCGATGAAGAGGAGACAAGTGGTAGCTCCAAGGATTCCATCTCAGAAGGGGAGGCGAAGGGAGTTGCATTTGGTCTTTCCCTGGGAAGGGATCGAGGGGATGCTGAAGATAATGGAGCCTTAGAAGGGGAAGCTTCTTCAACCATGTTCAAGAAAGGAGATGTGGACCTCACTAATCTTCACCAACAGAATGAACTTCTTCTGGATGAGTCCATAGTAGGTACTGAAAGGGAGAATTACTTAAAAATGTTGGATGGATTTCCTAACCTTTTTGCAAATAGCTACTTACAAGTACGCCAAGTTACCCTAGTAGAGCACAAGATTGATCTCAAGCCCCAAAGTAAGCCAGTGGTACAGCGGCTAAGGCGTTTGGGAGTAGTGCAAGCGGAGGTGCTTATTAAGAATGAGGTAACTAATTTGCTTGAAGCTGGATTTATTTTTCCGTTAGAGAATTCAGTGTGGATTTCCCCAGTTGTAGTCACTCCCAAAAAGGGTGGAAAATGGCATGTGTGTGTGTGGACTTTCGCCCTCTAAATGCATGCACAAAGAGGAAATATTATCCTCTACCCTTTCAGGATGAGATTTTGGATCAAGTTACAGGAGGTCATGAATTGTGAAGAAGATCAAAGGAAAACTTTGAAAGTGATGGATACTCTGGATACTTTCAAATCCGGATTTGTGAAGAATATCAAAGAAAAACCTCATTTATCATCCCTAGGGAGTGTATGCCTATAGGGTGATGCCATTTGGCGGCTTGATCAATGCACCAGTAACTTTTCAATGCTTCATGAGTCAGGTGTTTTTGTGGTCTAATACCCAAGTTTCAACTGGTAATTACTCATCACTCGGGTATTGGTTTCTGAAATTGATCATATGGCTAGGAAGCTCTTTATATGCTCTTTCCACTCATGTAACTAATTTCTTAATCCTTTACTTCCTTGATGACCAGAATTTCTCCCAAAGTTGCTAACTTTTAGGCAAATTTTGACAGTTTTATAGTCTTGTAGTAAAATGCTCATAACTTTTCGCTCGGTTGCCCGTATTCGAAAGTTTTTATATAGACGCGAAGATCTCTTCAAGCTCTACGTACCTATATAATTCTCTTTTATACAGTCTATATGGATTTAAAACTGCAATTCTCTGTGTATCTCTATTTTCTTAGACTTTTGGCCATTATTTATTTTAATTCCTATTAATCTCTTATCAAAAAGAAAATCCCATGTATCTTATCCTCTTGTAAGTGATTGCTATATTCTTTTACTTTAAGATGTTTCGTCCAAATTGCCCAATTTGAACGGATGAACCTTACCAACATTCTCCGTATGTTTCCATTCACATAATCCTGAGTAGTCGGAAGATTTTCTTCCAACAACAAAGAATTGCCCTCTTGTTTGAAGCTGCAAGACTGGCAGAAATTCTTGCTTCTCCTGAGCCTTTCATCTTTCCTTCCATGAATTATGATCTCACCTTTGATGTGTTTATCTTTATCTTAACCTAGGGAGAGAAAGGGAGGTGAGGAGGCTGTGAGGTTTCATACAAGTGTGTTTTGATTCTAAGAAGTGACCGAAGTCAAAACCCCAACTTTGTGTCGCATCTTTTGATGAAGACGGTAGTCAGGTTTTACTTAGAATTATTCTATTTTAACCTCAAGGTGCCGCATGATTAAAGAAAAGTTATTTTGAAATAAACAAATTTTCCTTGTTGCTACTCATCTTTTGGTGCAAGATGTTCAACATTCCAGTGTTCCTAGGATAGGAAAGAGAAGACATGGAGAGTTATCTCCGAGAGTTTAACCGAGCATGCCGCTTGACGGGTTGGTCTATGAAGGAGAGGGCAGAAATACTTCCAGATTTCTTGGAGAGTGTGGCCTTAACTTGGCATGAGGCTTTACCAGAGGAGTCCAAGAATGATTGGGAAAGGTTGACCAAAGCAATGAGGGAGAGATTTGGGACAGTGGAGTTACCAAATGCTTTACTATTGCAATTGGATCAGATTTTCCAAAAGGAAGGAGAGTCAGTTTTTACCTTTTCAGTGAGGTATGAAGCCTTGTTCATCAAATATCAATAAGCTGCTTTACATGTTGTTGCTTCTTCTTTTTCACCTTCTATATGATGGGAGATTCAAAGAGTTCTTTAGCAATGGAGCACCTTAAGATGAGCAAGTTTATCATGTCTTTGGATCCCTGCTTGCATGGAAAAGTTCTTAGCAAAGATCTCACTAATTTTAAAGAGGCTGTTCGTATTGCTTTGAAGAAGAACTAGGCCACTCTTCATAATGGGTCCACATTCCAATCTTCTCCGAGTGTGCTGACCTCACCACGAGTAGAGATAGCCTAAACATCTCAGGTACAAACTCCATCCTTGGATCATAACATTGCACAACTTATGGTAGAATTTGCTGATTTGAAGTTACACTTAGTCAACGCAAGGCCATCTAGGATTCCACGAGTTGAGGATAAACCTAGGGATAGAAGTAGTATCACATGCTTTGAATGTCAAGAGAAGGGGCACTATCACATTGAGTGTCCAAAATTTAGGAAAAGAGAGGATAAAAGTTTAGCACTTTTAGAGGAAACATGCTCAGAAGAAGAAGAGGAAATATTGATGCCATTAATGGCAAAAAGGGGTCGTAAAACTAGGAGCCAAGAAGAAGAAGAAGAACAAGAAGATAAATCTAAAGAAGAGGAGAAAAATAAGAAGAAGAAGAAGAAGAAGTCTAGGAGAAAAATTGGACAATCTGACTTTCCTCTTGGACAAGGATCTCTTAGTTATGACCTCTTAACAGATCTTAGGGAGAAATAGACACAATCTGACTTTCCTCTTGGACAATGATCTCTTAGTTATCACCTCTTAATAGATCTTAGGGAGAAAACGGCACAAATCACACTTGGGCAGCTTTTGGCACTCTCTCCAAAGCTCAGAAAGGAATGGGGTAAGATGGCTAGCACAAGGGAATCTAAGAAAAAGAAGAAGAGGGATAATGGGACTCCTATGGCTCAAAAGGTGGATATTGATGTAGGAGATGATGTGCCTGTGATTGATGTCATCATTGAGGGGCAAACAATTTCTAATGTATACATTGATGGAGGTGCGTCAATCAATGTCATGAGTGAAAAAACAATGAAAGATGCCGATTTAACTCTTCACATAAAAAACTGGATTGATCCCAAGAAATCTGATATCCCAGCAGTAAACAAGCCTTCATCATAGCCTCAGTAGCGCATTCCAAGGAAGACTGTTTTTCCTGCAGCCCTCCGTGTTTTGACCTTCATCATAGCCTCAGTAGTGTAGCCTTGGGGAGACTATTTTTCTTAGCAACCCTCCGTGTTTTGATCACACCTTAATAGTAGGTCTTGTGCCAACCGGGTCCTTTAATAAAAGCCACGAATGTATAATCTCTGTGTTTTGGGCCCAAATCTGGGGAGCCTTTTCTTCTCAATCCAGCATCTCACCTGTAGCCACGAAGTCCACATTAGGGAGTAACCTCAAGTATGCAAGAAGCTCAACTAATATAAAGGGGACACCGTTATGAGATATTCCTCTGTAACTTCTGAATCAACACATCCAACTCCACATACCAGATTTTATTTACATTACAGATAGACCAGAACATGCAAATACATTTATACATCAGCTTAGAATCCTGCAGTCCTGTGCAAGTAGTCTTAAAAAACACACTGTCATTTCTATACTGGTCCAAATTTCCCATAAGGTGCAAGCTCTAATAATGTTAAAAACCAATCCACTGCATTCATCATTAATTGCCCATTTCCCACCAAGAAGCCAATCCTCCCAAAAAATTTGCATATTTAATCCATTATGTATCCACCTTGTCATTCTACCCCAAGTGCTCCTTAGGGGGGCAGGGCAGTCCCAAAACAGATGCTTACCACTTTCCAGAGAAGACCTGCATCTAGGGCATACACCACTAGCCATGTTTCTTTTCTGCAGCTTATACCCAATAGGAAGAGCCTACATACAAACCTTCCAAAAAAGACTTGGAATTTTCTGGGCATCTGAGAGTTCCATATTACATGCCATCTCTTTTCTAGCTTGCCACACTCCACTTTACATTCCATATTTTATTACAGTACATAGCATTAGCATCTCCCTTCCTCATAAGAGCATAAATGTCTTTAGTTTTACCATCCTTCATTGGACCATGCCCAATCCTTGATCCAGACTGAAACATCTGTGGAACATAACTCACTCTGTAGTAGCTCCAACACCTGCATCATCAAGTCTCTCTCTTTTTTGGTTAATTGAAACTCTAGGGATAATATATTTAGCTCTTTCCATCCAGCAGCATTACTGTCCCAGCAATCAGCTAAGTGTCTAATACCTTTGTTATTAAGGCACTTAGCCACCTCAATATCCAATGTTAAGAGGAGGGTCAAACTTGTGAGTCCACCATAACCCAAGTGACAACATGGAATTCCCAGATACTCTCCCTCCACCATCCCAAACCATAAGTTCCAGATTCTCTTTCCAACTGTTGCAAAGTATTTTACAGAAATCAGAGCATGTAATTTTTAAAGGAGCAGCTGTGAAAACAATTTGTCTATCCAAGTTAAGTTCCCCCATTTCCCTCTGGCCAAGACCTCAGTCAGGTCCACCATCTCCCTTATCATCAATGACCAAGTTAAGTTCCCCCATTTCCCTCTGGCCAAGACCTTAGCCAGCTCCACCATCTCCCTTATCATCAATGACCAAGTTTAGTTCCCCCATTTCCCTTTGGCTAGACCTCAGTCAGCTCCACCATCTCCCTTATCAATGACCAAGTGGAGGATTGAGAGAGCATCCTAGTAACATCAAACTCCTTCTAGCTGCACAATGGGTGAGCAGATGTATGATACCAATGCCACCTTCATTTTTGGGCACTGCCAATTTCTCCCAACCTTTACCTACATCATTTCTCCATAAGAAATCCCTGATAGGACCAATTATCTCCTTCCAGTGACACTTCCCAAATTTAAGCACTGGACTTAGAAACATAACATAACCATTCAACACTGAGTTGCATAAATCAATTCTCATATGAAAGGGTACTCTCAAACCTTCCCACTTCTTTAATTTCTCAACAAACCTGTTTATGGCCCACATGACCAGTTGTTTATTGGTAAGACCCACCCCAAAGGGAACTCCAAGCAGCCTCACAATGTGACCCACCCCAAAGGGAACTCCAAGCAGCCTCACAATGTGACCCTTTTGAACTACCTCACAACCCCATCTCTGGAGATCAAAATCATTATCCTCTATCAAGCTTATGATCCTAGATTTTAGAATATTGCATTTAGACCCTGAGGCATCAGCAAAATCTTGAACAATATTTAAGGCCATTCTCACATTGCTATTCTCAGCTCTCAAAAATGAAAGAGAATCATCAGCAGAGCACTGAATGACCAATTTCTTACTATGTTTGAGTTTTAAGCATGTAATCTTGCCTTCCCTATAGGCCAGCTCAAGTGATAGTATCAGAGGATGAGAAGCAATAGCAAACAATAGAGGGACTAAAGGGCACCCCTGTTTGACTGACCTGTTGATTTCAAAGCCTCCTACTATTCTTCCATTAAGAAGTACATTAGAGTAACCACCCAAGGAAAGAGAATAGATGCAAGTAGCCACTCTGGTACCAAACCCCATTCTTTCCATCACTCTTGCAATGAAAGACCATTCTATCCTATCATATGATTTCTCAAGATCTAATTGCATCATGATACATTTCTGCTGGGTTTTAATGGCCACATCTCTACCCAGTAAAGTATTGTCATATATGGATCTGCCTTTAATAAAGCCATGTTGTTTTTTTGAAATGATATGTTGGAACTTTTGTTGTGGCCTCTTAATGTGTTCAAAGACTTTAGATAAGAACTCACAATTATGGACTTATCTATCTTGCAAGACAGGGGTAATTCTGATAGCAACAAGCACCTTAGCTAAAATTTTATACATCACAATGAGTAAGGTGATAGGCCTCCAATGCCCAAACCTATTGCTCACCGTCTATTTGGGAATAAGTTTCACCAATCCTTCTTTAAAGACTTTGTCCCAATGACCAAGTTTGAAGGATTTCTTACAAATGTCAGTCACACCACCTCTTTTAAAGAGGGCCAAAAAGTAATAAAGAACTTAGTTGAAAGACCATCCCACCCGATGCCTTCTCCCTAAGTAGAGCACACCAACACTCATCCATCTCAATATCCCTTTCTAACCATTTAGCTTTATCAGAATCCACTTTCTGATTAAGAAGACCAAGCAGTCTGTTTTCAGCTTGGAACCTCCTCAAAGAGGATTCTTCTTTTAAACTCAATGTAGACCCCAAAAAATTGACCCATTTCAAAGCAAGCAGTTTGGAGTCATTTACAGGAGTGCCATCCTCATCTAAAATGCACCCCCCCCATCACTCTATCACTTTTATTCTTGGAAAGTTTAAAAAAACTTATTGTCAGGTTTCTTTTTATTGCTAAAGAGACTCTTTCTAGTCCAATATTCATGTTCTCTAAAGCATTTATCTTCCACCATTTTGATATTAGCTTGACACTTAAAGTACAGCTTAGTATCACCAGAATCCAGCCCAACAGTTTTTCTTTTCAAGAGCAACTCTTCTAGAAGAGCAGACCATTTTTTTTCTCACCTCTCCTTTCCTCAGCTTTCAATTTACCCACAGCCCTAATGACACCTTGCATCTCATTAGTAAATTGTTTCCAAGATCCCTCAGCTCCCCTTCCCCTTTCTAAGTTATTAATGGCTGCTTCAGTATATTCCACAAAGAGAGGATCTTTCAAAAGTAAATTATTGACTCTCAATTTCCTAGTGGGATAATGAGATAATTCCATACCAAACCCATCACAACAAGACCAAATCCATCACAATAAGACCAACCCCACATTATTAAAGGGAGATGGTTAGATAAAGTAGAGCTGTAGTCCACAGTCACCCTCAAGTGTGAGGCACCCAAGCAGCCTGTTGACTAAAGAAGACTCTATCAATTCTTGATGAGGAAGAAAGATATTGAAGACTAAAATATGTATGCCCTGGCTTATCTCTCCAGTCCCCAAGATACCAGCTATCTTTAAGTCCCAGGCCCCTTCTAAGATCTTCCCACTTCCCTTTTTCCTTCCCTAATAAAATAGTGCTACCACCACATCTGTCCACCACTCTTTCTACCATACTGAAGTCTCCTAACAGAACACAAGGTACTTGAACATTTACCCCAGCAATCCAATCCCACATGCAGCTCCTAACCTTATGATTGTGAGCCCCATAGATATTAATGATCCATATTCTCTCACCATTAACAATGATCTCTACTATCAAAATCCATCCCTCTGGATGATTAGCTATAATGCTAGGACTAAGATCCCTCTTAACTATAGTCATAACCCCACTAAAACCTGACTTGATGCCACCATAAAATATATCCCATTCCCCAAAGCAATTCATCCTCGAACTGTTACCAGAAAGGTTATGATATTGGAAACTCCATTATCATGGATTGGTATAGTATTAGGTATACCTACCTTTAAACTCACATATTCCGGCTCATATCTATAGGTTACGTGTCCAAGCTCATGTATTTAGGTTCACATATTTTTTTGTATAAAGTAGGATCATGTACCTACGTTCACGTCTTTTTTTTATATGAACTAGGCTCACTTATTTTATTGTTATGAAATGGGCCTACTTGGGGCACACACTTTATGTAACAAGCTCATGTATTTAGGATCACATATTTTATTATTATGAAATAGGCCTCCTTGGGACACATACTTTTATGTAATAGGCCTATGACAAGGTTGGTGTGCAATTATTGAAAAATAATTATACTTTAATCTTCCAATAATTACAAAGGAAAATCATTTTCCTTAGAATTTATAGCTAGTACATATCCTTAAAGAATACGAGTAGCTATACGCACACACACCACACTCACACACACACACACACACACACACACACACACACACACACATACTCTCTCTCTCTCTCTCTCTCTCTCACACACACACACACACACACACACACATACACACACACACAATGAAAGAAATTGAACTACTCACTAACTCAAGCATAGACGAACTGTTTTGGACCACCCTCAAGTGTAGGAGAAGACTTAAGATGGATGAAAACACTTAATAATAAAGCCTCTACAGCATAGATCACCTTGCGCACATGTTAACTCTGTTACATATACCATGCTCCACCAAAAACATTTGTGTCACATACCATGCCTACATGTGAATTGTGTTACATACCATGCTCCACCAAAAATATTTGTAGCCATATATCTACCTTCATGGGATAGACTAGATCTAACCTAGACATTATGATTTCATACTTAGTTATGTACACTCCTTGGCTGAATAAAGATAGTGGTACAAAAGCTAAGGAGGATGGGAAAGATTCAATGTAATCTGTTAAGGGAAAGATCCAAAGGTTGTTAACTATTGGATTCATATTTTAGGTGATATTTTGAGTATGTTTCTGTAGTAGTTTGTGAGACCTAAGAAAGGTAATAAATGTAAAATTTATCTGACATGTATGCCTTGAATCAATGCACAAAGAGGGACCATCACCCTTTGTCTTTGGAGGATGAAATCCTCAATGAGGTTGCAGGTATGAGATGTATAATGTATGTGATGTTAGTTGGGTTATTTTCAAATCTAAATAGTTGAAGAAGACCATAGAAAGATCACTTTTACCTCACCTTAGGGCCATTTTTCTTACGAAGTAATGCCATTTTAAGACCACAAAAAGATCACTTTTCCCACTCCTTGGGGCCGTTTTTTGTACGAAGTAATGCCATTCAGATTGACAAATGCCTTATTGGTTTTTAAAGGTTCACAAATTATGCTTTTGATCCTTATTTTTGATCTTTTGTTAGAGTGCACCTTGATGATATTTGCATTTATAATTTGAAGTTGTTAGAGTGCACCTTGATGATTTTTGCATTTACAATTTGAAGTTGTTGCATTCTTAAAAGGCTAGATGATCTAAGAGGCAATATTAGCACTTCAAATGCAATATTGTTAACCTAAAGGTCACTATTCTAGGTCATCAACAAGCGTCCAATGAAGGGATGAATATGGATCCTTAGAAGGCCAAGGAAAGCTTGTCTCTTGCACCTTGAGAAAATCTTGTCACTTGCACTATGAGAAAATGTGAGCCAACTAGATTTTTGTGCAAAGAGTCACATATGTGAGTATATTATTGAATGCAAAGGCTAGATGATCTAAGAGGCAATATTAGCACTTCAAATGCAATATTGTTAACCTAAAGGTCACTATTCTAGGTCATCAACAAGTGTCCAATGAAGGGATGAATATGGATCCTTAGAAGGCCAAGGAAAGCTTGTCTCTTGCACCTTGAGAAAATCTTGTCACTTGCACTATGAGAAAATGTGAGCCAACTAGATTTTTGTGCAAAGAGTCACATATGTGAGTATATGTGAGGAAAGCTTGTCTCTTGCATCTTGAGAAAATCTTCTCACTTGCACTATGAGAAAATGTGAGCCAACTAGATTTTTGTGCAAAGAGTCACATATGAGTATATTATTGAATGCCTAAGCACCTTTTATATAATTTGCATTAGTTATCTCATCAAGATGTGACAATTTGTTGGAATGATACTTGAAGCTATCAACAAGCATGCAATTTGAAGCTACAGTTCTTAAGGAGCTAGAATGGGACAAGAATTTTTTTGCTTATCCTTTTATGAGGCCAATCTATTTTACTGGATGATACTATGAGATAGACTATGGTTAGCAGATTGTAATAAATGATAATAAAATGCATGAGATACTAATTGTTAGAGACGCTAACATGCAGTGTATGGTTCATTATTACTATATGGCCTTCAAAGTTAAGGATTTAGCATTCAACAAAAATTGACAGTAAAAGAGACTATTTGCTAGTTGATAACTGTAAGGTATCTAGGTGGTCAAGAATTAAAATTTGCAAATGATTTTCGATGGTGTGATGCAAGAGTTGAAGGATTTTGACAAGACTTAGGTAATGCAAGCATGTAGGAAACTATAATGTCAGGGTTGGTTTTCTTGCCAATAATATGCCCTAAATGTGGATGTGCTCCCTTCAAATCTAGATAAAAAGATTAGAATCCTTGGTGAGTATGTTTTTTTTGAGAGGATATTATTTATTTATTTTTATTTTTTGTATTAGTGCTGAAATGGACATACCCCATGCCTCATGGCATGCGGGATGAGGGGGCGGGGTATTGAACCCAAGCCCTAGCGGTGTAGGGCAAGAGCCCTTACTGCTGCGCTGTCTCCCCCACCTCTTGGTGAGTATGTTGCGAGTGGTGCTTTTCCTCTTAATATTAATTGTATGAAAGCCTTGAATTTGGATTGGATCCTTTGCTTATTATCCTAGGACGAATTCAGAACAATGACCAATGGTAAATGCTCTAGCTAATATTTCTATGGTGTTTTCTATTGAATTCTATTTGAAATAGAGGAAAGAATTGAAATTATCAAGTTTATAGCTTCAAAAGTACAAACTTATCACATCTCAAGAGTTCTTTGAGTTACCTAACCTTGCACTCAAACTTGTTGACCTTGAGCCAACCATCATGAAGGATGCCAATGATTAAATGTTACAATGGTGGCTTGGTACATGCATGAAATGTTAGCAATATATTAAGAACTCACGAGTATGTGAAAGCCATACACAATCCTTGTGCAGCTAAAATAACCTTGCCTATCCCTATTTCAATGATAAAATACAATAAACGTACCCTATCTAATTGTGCAAGGTTAAAAACTATTTATTTGCAAGACAAATAAGTATGCATTAGTTGATAACAATCTTTATCACATTGGCAAGGATTTGGTCTACCGTAGAGAGAAATTGGTACATAGGACGCACAAAAGGTAATGCAAACATGCATGCCATGAATGACTTTGTGATGGTCATTTTACACATGAGGCTATATTGGAAGAGTTTTTCTTGCATGGTATTCATGGCCTACTTTGCATAAAGATGTACAATGATACCAAATGCTTGGGGTAAGGAAATTGGTGAGTGGTTCCTTACATTTTGTGATTGCATATGGTCCATTTGAGAAGTGGGATTTAGACTTTATTGGTCCTAATTGTGGCTATTTGATACGCTTGTCACACCGACCATCCTCTATGGAGCTCCAATTTGGGGGCCTAGTATACATCACAGATCTTAGAGAGGGACAGATGAGGGATGGAGGCAAATGGAGAGACCACTGATTATGATGATTGCCCGCATGATTCGGAGAGCAAATCATCAGTACTACATGAGATTGTTCGGGCTGAGCTGGGTGCCCCACCAGTAGTAACCGAGGCCCTATTCCAGGCAGTTACCTTTTTACAGCGCCTATGGGAGCTCCCTCAGCGCAGAGGTACTCCCGATTGGCATTGACCTTATCCATACAGTTGGCAGAGGATGGAGATACTCATTGTTGGTACGCTCAGATGAGATCATGGTTTGCGGATAGAGGCACTACCACCCTTTCAGTACAGTCTGGATTGTCCATTTTTGGATCTCACCCGCTCAGAGCAAAACCGCGTGATCAGGATGGATATCATCAGAGTGGACACAGAGAGGACATGGACTAGCCCCCTTGAGCCCTTGGGCACGAAAATGGCTCATTACAAGAGCCATTTTCTACACCTCTCACCAGATGATTTTATCACCCGCCCGGCGTACATGGATGTACACCTATCACATGGGATACGTTGTGCCATTGGACAGATCCGGACCTCATCACACAGCTGCGGATTGAGTCAGGGCGATATGTGCATCAGATCTTGGATGACCGCATTCGTTAGCTATGCTACCAGGAGGTAGAGACAGAGGAACACTACATTTGTCGATGTACAGTCTATTATGAGATCCGAGGGAGATATCATTGTCTCTTCCGAGAGGGTTTTGGGCCGTTACGTAGGGTCATAGAGTTTGAGGATCAGAGATGCCTGGGATTGTTTCTACTTGAGCTCAGGAGACACAGAGAGACCCTCTTGGCAGACAAGAGGCCGAGCCATGATGTATCTAGACAGAGGACTGTGACAGATTTCTTCGGCACCAGCACCAGCAACCCAGCCCACACCTCTTGATACCTCCTCCATTGGGCCATCAAGGCACTCTCCCAGGGAGTCACCACTGATAGAGCAGTTATCTTATGTCGTACTCGTCGGCCACACCCACTAGGATCCCGACCACGACATCCCCACCATCGCCAAATTAGAGCCATTATTGCTCGGCATCGGATGCGCCTACCTCGCTTCTACGACCTCTCCATTCTAGACAGCCCCATGGCGGAGATACTTGATCTAAGGAGAGGGCAACGCTTCAACTGATCAGCATACATGGATCTACCTGATATACATTTTTCAGTATTTTCCAGTATTTTCTACTCAGTATCATCTCGGAGTCTTATAGTTCAGTTCTTATAGCTGTAGGACAATCAGTTTATTGTACTTTTTAGTCTCATTTAGTTGTTCTCTTTGATGAGACACCAACTTCAGATGTACTCTCAGTTTTGGTCTCATAGCCACTATGGCCTCTTAGAGACGTTAATATATCATTTCATTTCATTTCTCTCTCTCTCTCTCTCTCCCTCTCTCTCTCTCTCTCTCTCTCTACCACCATTCCAGTATGACAAGGATGCACCACATATCCGTCTCTCTCATAGTGAGAGGAACAGAGTATTGAGACAGGACCTATGGCAGCTCTATACATGAGAGACATGGATATCACCTACACAGCCTCTTCCACCGAAGATGCTATACTACAGAGATCACTTCATGAGTATCACTGATGAATGGATTTATAGAGAGGCCTAGATACATGGAGGGCTTTTTACCACACGGCTCCCAAGTGGCTATTGGTCAGCTTAGAGTTTCATCACATCGATTTGGAGATCGAGACTAGCAGAGCAGCACGGATCCCCCGAGAAGAGAGGGTACGCAGATTGTGCCGCAAAGAGGAGATGGAGAGTGAGGAGCATTATGTATGCAGATGCAGAGCATATACAGCCATTAGAGAGAGATATCCCATTTTATTCAAAGAGCCACATTCCCTACGCCAGATCTTTCAGACAGCAGCAGACCAGCGCATACTGGGGAGATTCATTCTAGACATACGTCACAGAGAGACATCATTACAGGCTCAGACAGCTCCACAGGGGGGACGACAGACACAGATTACTAAATTGTATTGCTTCTTCTTTTTTTGAACCTTGTACTTCATTTTCAACTTTTATGGTTTCTTTTTTTTCCCCTTTATTAGAGATTCCATGATTATGTTAAACCTTAATTTTTTAATTTTTGGTTAGGTCTCTCTCTCTCTCTCTCTCTCTCTCTCTCTTAGAGAGCACAAAATTGATGAAGGGAAGGTTCTATGTTTTAATGCTAGTATTGCTCATCATTAAATTACAAAGGTGTCGGGCACAATGGGGAACAAACGATTCCTCATGAACCATCATATACATACATAAACGACCATTTCACAATGATCTAATTGATCATTGTCCCTTTAAAAGAGCGTGACACTAACCATGGCCAGGTTGGAGTATAGGAGCATAAGGACAGAAAGGCACTCTGATAACTTATTTAATTTTGAAAGTTGAAACATGATTTATTGCTACTTGTATTTGATTTTTACAATGCCCATTGAGAAAAAACCCCAATTGCATGTGGAAACATGTAAACGAATGTTTAGTACTTCGTCGTTATGAATTTTGAGAAATAATCATGAACTATTGAGAAGTACAAACTTATCTGAAAGTTGGCATAAGATGCAATGCCCATCATTGGAAAAATTGCCTTTTGGCCTCTTGGGGGTCTCTACTGTACCCCATAATCATGTTTTCTCCACAAACTCATATCAATCTGTCATTCTTCACATTGTAGCATATACTGCAAATTGGACCTTTTGTACACCAGAGACCAAGTATTTGCAAGAACTAGAGATTGTCCAACCTTTGATGTATGAAGCACATCATGATGAGGTGCATCCAACCTTTGATGTATAAAGGCACATCATGATGAGGTGCATCCAACCTATGATGTGTAAAGGCACATCATGATGAAGTGCAGCTATATTGTCCATCCTTTGATGTATAAAGCACATCATGATGAGGTGCAGCTATATATACTCGTAAAAAATGTGGTCAACTTTCTCAATTTCATGCTATATGTGCTTGCTGCCGTCCACTTGCATCTTTCAACCACCTGCATTACTCTTAGCATGTCAAGAACATAATGCTGATGCTCATAGCCACAAAACACTCCATCATGTATTGATGTGCTCCAATTTTCCCTCAAAGTAGGTATTTTGAGCAAATAAAGACAGAAGTAGGAATAATATTTACAGACCTAATCTAAGATGAGTGGTAGAAAAAAAAAAATGGCAATTAAAGAAAACCAGTCATTAAACCAGCATTAGTATACATGTGTAGTGAAAACCGGAGATGTTATGAGTTGTCCTTGTTTTGATTTGAAAAAAAAGGTTTTTATAGAGGACCCGGATGATTAAGGCTGATGCACACATGAAGCCCACTCACCGCCGCAGCCACACGTCAAAAATGTGCCAATCAAATGCGTGCAAGGTGTGGGACAGGATGGTAGCTGGTACCGACATGGCTGGGTGCCCATCCCACCTCTATGAGAGCTTTTGCCTCCACGCCATGAAGGAAGACTTGGAAGGGCAATGCTAGCTGGACAAAAGATGGGCGGTGGGGTTTGGTTGGCCAACTTGTTGGCGATTTACAGGGAGAGAGCTTGAAGCAAAGGCCTCAGCCCTCAGGCATACAGAAACGGGCAAGGTCTGGTTGTAAAAATTGGTTTGCTTGAAGTCTCACGGTAAGGGTCTTAGAGTCTTTGGGCCTTCACACTTCTTCTGCACACCCGATATTTGCACTAATATGCCCCAACAAAAGAAGGAAAGAATCGCATAGAAAATCACTGCAAAACGAAATGAAATTCATTCCAGCAGCCTAAAAACCTAGGGTCATATGAAATTTATTCCAGCAGCCTAAAAACCTGAATCATATTAGAGAAATGAAGATTCAGAGAATGTGTGCTGGTTAATCATAAGGAGACCACCCTTAGACTTTGCAAGCAAAATACTCTCCTATCTACGAGGATAGGAAGATTCATTTGCTGGTTCTGTTTGACCAGCAGCCCAGAAGACGATTGACGTGTGTACAGCCAAGATTTGAGCAATGTCCAAAGCATATGCACAAGTACACATGCATGATTAGCTGATGGCAAGGCAGAAGACTCTAGAGCTTCATGCATGTTCTGAGCTCACGAAATGGACAGAAATGATTGAGTACCTTCCATGACCGATGCCTTGAGCAGGAAAAGAACCGTGCCCCACATCCAATCCAAACTGATGGAAATTGCTGGTACAAGACTCGATGAAATGAAGCACAAGTACAAGATTCCGTGGAATTCGGTACTCAGTGGAAACACATATTGGATGCCATAGGACCATGCCATTTTTTGATACACGATGGTTGGCTTTTCTACAAAGATTGCCTTTTTTATGTGTTGAAACAATTCCAAGCAACTCTTCTCCATGATGCCAATGATGACGTCACTGGTGGTCATAGGGGCATAAACTCGACTTTGGAGAAGTTGGAGCGGTAGTTTTATCGAGTCGCCTCAGATTGACAAGTGTTACTACATATCTAGTCCCATGCTTGGTCACTGGAAAACCGGCCAATTGCGACCAATCCAGATTGTCTAAAATGCCCAAAATCTTGCCCATACAAAGAAAGAAGCTTTGTCTGTTAATTTTCTTGCCAATCTGCCAAAGATCAAGAAGTTTCTAGAAAAACATATGCCCAAAAATCTGGCAGCTAAATAGACTAATAAATGATGTAAGAACTCCTTGATATTTATGCAATTCCATAGCAAGTGTGGAATAGTCTCATTCAAACACGATCACCTTACGCATTTAGTAGTGCAATTTTTCTTTTTGCCAAATATGTGCCAACACACAGTACTCCTGTGATACATCTCCATAGGAATAGTCTCTATTTGAGGGGGGAGTTTACTATTCCATATTGCTTGCAAATTTTTCTCCCACCATTTTTCCATTTTGTTCGATTGCCATATCCCATTTGCATGCTCTGAAATCCATGGATGAGGGATGATAAATCTGTAAAGCTTTGGTGCTGTAATTTGTGCAAAACGAATTGTAGTAGAAGCATGAAGCCCTTCTCTATGTAACGTCCAAGCTTGCAATCTATTATCTTGAGGGTCATGCAATACATCTTGAAAGGGTTGCATTTGATTGTTTATTTGCTGCCATGTAGTCCTATAATGTGCATACCCAATCCCTATTTTATTTGTGCGCTTGAGGAAATGACAAGACCCTTCCATCACGAGATATCACATCCTGCAGTGTTTATACCTTTAGTAGATAGAAAATAAGCTCTTCTAGGAGTTGTAATCATCAATGGAGCAGTAAAGGCTTTTCTCCAATGTATATTTTCTTGCCTTAAAGAATTTTCTATTTGTGGAGGTCTCCGAGACCAATGTAAGTACTGCAACACTTCTTTTCAATTAGCAATCAATTTGCTTGTGTCTTGGCAACCTCGAACCTTGCCTTGCACATGGCCCAAAGACTATGTCCCAATATGGCAGCTGTTATTTACCAAAGGAAGATGTTTTAAATTTTTTACACATTTCCACTACCATGAGCGTCCAAGATTGTTTATGAGGTAGGAAAGTATGTAACATTGTTGCTTTTCTTGCCAACACACAACAATGAATATTTAGGACATACAATCCACCATGCATTTTAGGTGAGAAAACCTTCTGATATCTCAATAGCCTTAATGCTTTTTTGATCTCCATAATATTTCCATTGTCTGTGACATGAGAGAAGAAATTCGCTTTTTTGACCATATCAAAAGTGGCAATAAAAATTGGGTGTATGCCATGAGAATAGATTGCACAATGCGAAGCCTAACATGACGCAGCCATGTAGGAAATTTCCAATAATCTAGTTTCATTTGTATTTTTTGCATTACCCATTTAGTAGCATCCTCGTGAGAGGCATTCCAACCCAATGGATATCCCAAATGTTAGACAATTTTAGTGGGTGGGAGAATTTGTTGAGGCCATCATAAAGTACTGTGCCAATCTTCTTCCTTTAAAGGCAACAATTTTGATTTCTTGAAGTTTATAAACAACCCTGCAGCCTCACCAAAGCTTCAGAGCTTGCATAAGTATACATAGATTATTCTGGTTATTTTTCGAAAAAAAGGAGTCATCAGCATAAGCCTGAGCAACCAAACACCACCATGTGGCAGTTGCAACCCATGTAGATATCCATTGTCAATGAGTTTATCCATATAAAGCAACAATGAATGAGTCGCTATCGCATATAACAAGGCACTCAAAGGGCATTCCTACCTGACTGATTTTCCCAACTGCCAGGGAGAGGGCAATCCTTTACCGAAAATACATCTTGTCGTGCTATCTTTATATAGTTAGTAAATGACATTACACATTTTTTCTCCAAATCCTAAACAATATCAAAAGCTTTAGCCACATCAACTTGTGGTAACAATACATCCTGCTTTGTGTATTTCGCATATTCTATCCCCACATATACATTGCAAATATTGTATGTTTTTTTCGTGAAATGGTGTTTTTATATTATATGTAAAAATGTACATGGGAGTGGGGACAAACCTCCACTCTTCCGAAGAAGATTATTCCTCAAGCAACGTGAGGAATACGCCAAACAAGGAAGTGTTTCCAATGTGGAAAGAAAGGACATATGGCTGCAAATTGTCCCAACAAGCTAGTGCAAGAAGCCATAGAGATCAGAAGATCAACAAATTGATATCATGCCAAGAATTTCATCAAGAGGATTGCAGTGGATGCTAGTCCATTGCAAGTTTTGAAAAAGAAAGCTATGGGAATTTCTGTGGAACAAAGCTGATCTTATGCTAGCAAAGGATCAGTGTTGATTATTCTATATGTAATTTAAGTACAGGCATAGACGTCTTGCGATCAAGACAGATTCAACATGGAGGGATTGTACCTCTAGCCCTCTTCATTGTATATATATTGCAATGGAATTGATCATTATTTTGCTATATAATGGTTATTTGGACATGCTCTAGTTTGGGTGTGGCAACGATGCCAGATAGCCCAAGGAGCAACGTTTGTATTTGAGTGGCAATGATGCCAGATAACCCATTGGACGACAACAATGCCAGATATCTTGGACTCCATAGTCGGGTAGTCATTGTGACCAGATAGCCCAGCTAACTATTAATGAACAGTCGGGCGGTCATTGTGACCAGATAGCCCATACGACTGCACATCGCAAAAGTCCAGATGCACAAGCTCACCAGACAGGGCAAGTACTAGGAACATATGGATATACTTGGAATATATGGATGTACTTGGAACATATGGATCATAGTCACAGGGGACGGAAGGGACGGACTGTTGGAACGGAGGGACGCCGAGTCGGGACGGTTCAGGAACGGGGACGGCAGGGGACGGTCGGACGTCCCCTTGGAGGCGTCCCTCACAAGGGACGGTGAAGGGGACGGCAATAGGAACGCGGACGGCTGTGGGGGACGGCAGTAGGAACAGGGACGGCAGGGAGCCATTCTAGTCATGGGCCTTTAGCCTTGAGCCTTTGAGGCTTTGGGCCTTGGCCTCTCTCTTGCCTCCCTGAGCCCTCCCTATAAGAAGACACACACACACACTCTCTCTCACACTTCAAGCTTTATCTTCACACACACACTCTCCCTCAAGCGGCAAGCCTCAAGGGCCAAGGTCTCAAGTTTCAAGCTCTCACACAAGCAAGCTGTAGCCTCTCAAGACACACACTCTCCCTCACACACACTCTCTCTTAAGCTTCACACACACACACACACACCCACCCACCCATCCTCACACTCAAGTTCTCCCTCAACTTTCAAGGCTCAAGCCTCACTCACTCTCTCTCTCTCTCTCTCTCTCTCTCTCTCTCTCTCAAGCTATCAAGTGACAAGGAGGCATCCATTATCCATGGCATCCTCCTCGTGGCAGTGGCTCTTCAAGTTTCAACTACCCGTAGAAGGACGACGCGATGGACATGGTGGGATGAGGTCAATCACACCCCATCCCCTCATGGAGATGGTGCACAGCCATGGACATGCAAGCTTTGCCCGTATAGGCGAGTGGGTGGTACTAACAAAGTAATTTTTAAGTGCCGTTCCTACCCCCGTCCCCGTTGCTAAGATTCTAGAAATGGGATTGATCATGGTGAAGGACATAGATTAAGCATAAGATTAAGGTGGATTAAACCACACTAAAAACTCCATGACTAGAGAGAGAGGGAGATTGCACACTCAACACTATTCCCTTGTATTGCATATCACAATGAACCATACAATGATATAGGCTCTCTAGCCTTATACATCATCATCCATGTGGCAACTCCTTTTCCACTCTTTTGGTCAACACTCACACACCATACAATATTACATGTAGCATTTCTATCTCACCACAATATCTTGCACCTCTAGGGTGCTTTCCCACATACACACATACACACAATATCTTGCACCTCTAGGGTGCTTTCCCTCATACACACAACACCACGATTATATCTCTCAACACCCCCTCTTAATCGAGGTGTTCCACAACTCACCCATCATCCATCACCCATATCAATGTAGCATTGCACAACCGCAATCGCTACCTCTCAACACTCCCCCTCAATGATACATTGGAGTGTCCATCAACCAAACATGTGTGCCCGTGTCTACCATTTTAGACACCTAGTCCATTTTGAGCCGACTCGCTCACAGCGGAACCACTGAGTTCGATTTGAACGTAGAAGTTCACCAACCCATGCGCATGCACCTCACACGTGCATCGCTGTTGCACACATCACAACAACCATTTTGAGCTTCTAGGTGAGCTCGGGCATGACGACCCTCATACCATGGGTGAATGATACATATCTTGTTTTGAGCTTTAAACTCGGGTACGATTACCCTCATAATCATGGGTGAAAAAAATACAATCATTTTTGACCGAAGCCGGGCAGAGAACCCAAGTATGTGTGTAATCAATTACCAAGCATGTGAACAAGGGCTTTATAGTGTTTACAAGAGTGTGTGAAACCACCATTAAAGCTTTAATAAGAACCAATAGAAAAACACAATTTGTTTGTTTTGTTTTTTTTTAACAACATGCCAAATCGCATCATTGCTGGCAGTTGTATAGCGGTGAGTACTAAGCCTTCTCTGCTAGGCGCCAAACCAGACCATGTGGGAATCTGCAATTACGGGACCAGGCTGAGTCGTCTGTGCTGGGACCCGCGCCTTCGTGGTAGGTTATCTTCTCCATGGTTCTGCTATGACCATCGCCATGGCTGGAGCTCTCATCAACTGTGGTCGCCTTCAGTCTAGTTGCTACTGTCCACCTTGCCTCTCTTCTTTGATGTTTGCTGCTTGCTACTTCTCTGCTGGAGCTTATCCAGGCTCCCATGGTGATCAACCTCCTCACTCACTTCTTCAGCTTCTTCTCGGCTATTCGCACCTGCTGTGCTGTATTTTTGACCACAACGCAGCTTCGGTGTCACCTAATTTCCTTATTTTTTCTAATTGGTCCTATATTCCCTCCAAGGCTTCTTGCTTGTTTTCAGGCTCTATCTCAATGAGGGCTCCCCGTATGTACCCCCGTATCGGTACATATTCTCTGAGTTCCGGCCATTTGCCTAATAACTCCTTTATTTTCCGTAGTTTTTCAGCCTTCTGGCTTCTTGCTGCACCCTACTCAGTGAGCTCTACTGGCTCAGGTGCACATCCCTGCATGGGCTCTATTTCTCTGTTTGCTTTTGGCATATCTGCTTGCAGGTTCTTCCCATCCGTGCAAACTTCATTGCAGCCGTTGACATGGCAACAAACATAAGCTCTAATGTGAGTTTTTCCCAACTCGCATGCATTCTTCTCTTGACAAAGCATGCACTCAAAGAACTCTTAGACACAGCTCCTTCTTGTTGCCAAAAATGATTTGCCTCCTCAACCTCCTTCATAAGGTTTCATCATAGCCATTTACATGGCCATGTTGAGCTCACACACGAGCTCCATAACTGCTTGCCTCTTCCATCTTTGACAAGCAAACTTTCCATGCGGCTTCTCTCACAAGGAAACCACTCCAAGGGTGCCTTCAACCAGATTTCTCACAAGAAATCTCTAGGTGCCAAACATGTGAAAGCTATTAAGTGCTTCCACCATTGTTGCCCATCTTCCATGAGCAAAACCATGAGCATCACTCTTTCCAATGTGCTCAACCATGGACTTCTTCCAAGCCCATAACCGCTTGTCCCTTCTTAGACAAGCATTGCACCTCTTACACTCTTTGCTTGGAAGCAAAGAACCTTGGGATTCTTCCATCCCATCAAGCAACCCTTATACATTGAGCATTTTTCCATACTCAAGCACAAAACTTTGAGGCAAAACTTCACAAAACCAACCTTCTTGAGGCATAATCAGCAACATATCTTCTCTTGGCAGCTTCTCCTTGATGATGATGAAGACTCCATAGCCTTCATAATGCTGAAATCTCCATTTTCAGCTTCCTTGATGATGAGAGCACTCCGTGTTGCAAAACTCCATTTGCAACTCTCTTGGGCAGCTTCTATGCAACCTCCTTGTTGCAAATCTCCTCTCAAATCCTCATAAATGCAAATCTCCTCTCAAATCCTCATCACAAATGCAAATTCAAATGATAATATGAGTGTGTATAATTTTTTTCATAATAAACTGAAAATAATGCTTAATCAAACAAACACACAAACAAGCTAATATACATAATAATCACCCATGACCAAGAGCCCATTTGGCTCTGATACCAGTTGAATGGGAGAGAGAAGAATTAGGGTTAGGTTAGAGTTCATGTGTGGGAGACATACACACAGAGAACAAGGGAGAGAGAGAGAGTTGTGGGGATAAGTCAACTCATCAATAGCATGAGTGTGTGACTCCCCTATCACACATGTATATTGCACTAGTACACATAGTGCACTTAGTACATTAAAAGTACTAAGTGTACTATGTACTATAACTTATGGGCTTGTACACACTATAAGGGTGGGCATTATGCCTTTACCCCAACACCCGTTTCCTACATATGGCCGTCCCTCGTCCCGTCCTCGTCCCTTGTTACTATGATATGGATACTTGCAAGATATGGACATTCTTGGAACCCTTGCATTTTGCAGTTGAGGTTAACTGCAAAATAAGAGGGAGAGAATGTAACTATTTGGCCCTCCTAGCCATAGTCACATGGGAACGCCGTTCCATAGAGTAGGAACGAGGGAACGTGCCATGCATATAGATGGGAACGCTGGAACGTGGTGGAACGGGGTGGTGTTTTGGAGCGCCTCAAATCCGTTCCCATAATGTGAGCATGCGTTCCGGGAGAGGAACGCCGTTTTGTGTAAGAAATGCTGGGCAAAAACGGTTTTTTTTTCTTTAAACATTGAACAAGGTGCCCAAACATTGGGCACCCTTTAAAAAAGGCCGGAATGTTTCCTATATAGTATAAAGTAAGCATTTATTAAGCTCAACCGAAATTCATGAGAAAAAAAATGGCCCAAGCCAGAACCGTCGAAACCAACCGCCCATTGCCGGCATCCCAAAGGCCAAAGTGGCGCCCGTCCTGCAGGCTACTTGGGAACAGAGGAGTACGTGGCCCCCCAGATCCTGTGGGGGTGGGACCGGCCACGACGTGGACTCTGGGTGTCCTCCTCTACGAGCTGATTTTTTGGGCCTTTTTAAACCTTGTTAAACATTTAAAGAAAAAAAAAAACGGCCTGTTGCAACGTTATGAAAAAAACTGCCTTTTACAACGTTAGGAAAAAAAAAACGGCATGTTGCAACATTAGCATGGCAAAAACGAACGTTATTCCCAACATTAAGGAAAAATATGTCATTCTCAACGTTCAGAAAAAACCAAGGTTATGATCTTTTTGCCTACTTTTAATTGTATATTTGTCTACTCATGTGTATTGAAATATGATAACGTGTCGTTCCGGATCCCGTTCCGGATTGCAAGGGGTCCCGTTCCCGTTCCGGATTGGCCCTCGTTCCCATATCCGTTCCCGTTCCCTGGTGACTATGCTCCTAGCTGTATTTCACATGATGGAACCCATGCCCAGCCACCAGACAGGTGGCAGAAGACATGGGGACAAGGACCAAAAGGTTTGCTCAAGAAAAAGCACCAATCTTGGTCAAAAAGCAAGAAATAGCAAAAAGTCAAACTGAGTTGACTGAGAGCCTGGGATACCACTGGCAAGAGGAGACCGAGTTGGACCAAAAAGCTAAAAGCCGCTTTTTCAAAAAGCAGCTCCAAGGCCAAAAAGCAGGCCCTGACGTTAGAAAAGCAAAGCTAAAGAACTTTGACAAAGGTTGAGTAACATTCTATTATTGAAAAAGGAAAAAGGAAAAAGTAAAGAGTAAAAGGCAAAAGCAAAAGCATGGACAAGCTTTTGGCAAAAAGTAGGGCCCTCTTCAAGTATAAAAAGGCTTGAACCTCCCTTTTAGCACCATGTACAAGCTCGTTGCAAGGTGGTGGCTATCATCAAAGCTTGAAGATTGACTTCTTCATCGTCAACACGGAGAATGTGAGAAGATCACCATCATCATCATCACTTTCATCGCCACCTCCAGGCTATTGTTGCTTTGAGCAGCCATCTGCGCTCGTCTCAGCTCTCTGCCTCGCCGGCCTGCACCTGTCCCAGTCAGCGCTGCACTGCCCTGTAGTAGACGCATGCGCTGCCCTGTAACAGCCGCCTACTGCTTCTGTCCACTGTGTGCCATGTGACCCTCTTCCGCCCTTTATCTCCTGTTCTGTTGTCGGCTGCCAACAACAGTCCCAGCCAACCAGCTAACGCCAGCAGCCAACCCAGCGCTGCCAGCATAGCCAGCCAAGAACTAGTGCTCAGCTCCGCTGGCATTGCCTTGTAACAGACGCTTGCACCACCAACCACCCCCCTGAGCTGCCTTTGCTATCTTCAAAGCAGCACCGCCACTTTGCCATTACCTGCTGGGCTGCACCTCCTGTCATCATCGCCCACAAGCTCAGTGCTTTCGCCACCTAACCTCGTGGTCATTGAAAAACTCATACATCAGTGTGTGTATCTTTGAGGGCTATTTTTCTACTTCCAGATTGGATATCAAACTTGCAAAGCTGAACACTAGAAGCTCCAACAATTACACTTATCTCCTGTATACCTTGCTTACACGCTTGGGGATTTGGACTTGGACTTGGACTTGGATCTCGACTTGGATCTGGATATTGGATTTGGTACTAGCCCGGTGAGAGATTCTTGTGGGTCATCCTCGTGGTGTGGTCGGCATCAGAGATCTCATGCCTCAACATCGAACTCGACTTGGATATTCTACATCGGCATTTCTGTTTGCTTTGTATTCATTGTTGTATTGATCCTGGCTCGATAAGCCTGTGGATTGTTCCTGAATAAATTCCTAAAAGGAAGCGAGACCTGTTTCCTTCTTAGTGTGGTGTATTGTGCAAAGTTTCTATCCCCTCTCTCTCCCTCTCTCTATCTTCTCTCTCTATATTTATATCTCTTGGATACATGGTAGAATCTGTCACAGCACGCCCTGTTAGACTTACAGTGGTATCAAGGCACGATTTCTCTTGAAGAAACTTTCTTGGCCATGTCGAGAGTTGAAGGAAACCATGGGCCTAATGAAGGGAATAACTATGAGGCCGATCCAGGACTTCATGACGGAACCAAGGCCGTCGATCCATTTCTCATGAGACCGCAGCCATGACATCAACAGAGTACCAAGACTTTCAGCAGTTTAGACAATTTCTCAGAGACGAAGAATTCCTTGCTTGGACAGCCAAGAAGGAACAAGACCATAGAAGGGCTCAAATGTTTGAAGATTTCATCAAGGATCGAGCCACAGAAGCCGAACCTGCTAAAGCCTATCTTCGGGCCAAAGGAGTCACTATTGCAAAAGGATCTAGAGCTACCTGTTTCGCTTCCCGTGGAGGAGACAAGGAGGCTATCCCTAGGCCCACTATCTCAGATGTAGCATCTTCGGGTCAAGTAAGGGAAAGAAAAGCAAAGGAGCCTACATCAACCGGCAAAGTGGACTTCAAGCCAAGAGAGAAGAGTGTCAAGTTCGATGCTTTTTATGGAAAGCGGGACACTCACAAAGCCTTGTTCTTTATCAAGCAATTTGATGCTGCCTTTGGAGGCAAGGACTTCTCCGAAAAGTTCAAGCTTCGTATGGTTCACATGCATTTGAAGGATGCGGCAGCCTTGAATTGGAGGCTAAAAGTGGTACAAGAAGCGACCGAGCCGAAGACATGGACCAACTTCAAGATTATGTTCAACAAGAAGTTTCTACCCACAAACTTTGAAGCAGACATGCAAAAGGAATGGTATGAAGTAAAGCAAAAGGTCGGTGGGAATGTGGCCACTTATCTTCAAGTCCTTCTTGCCACCATGTGGTATATTACTTCTTGCTGGGCCTTCTCTCGAGCCCGCATTGGTCAGGTACAACAATTGATCTGCAACTTTCTCTTAGCCAGCAGCGATGGGAGGCTTGCCTAGGCCAAGGTGGCTTGGAGAGTGATCATTCACCCGCGACATAGGGGGGGCCTAGGTATCATCGACCCCGCCATTCAGAGCCGTGCCCTGTTGGGCAAGTTGATTGCTAGAGGACTTCTCCTGGGTGGTAAGCCTTGGAAGCACTTCCTCTTGGCCAAGATTTCAGCCCTTACTCCATGCTTGGGAGGCCCTTGGTCGTAGAGCACTAGATGGATCTTCACCGAGATGCGCATTACATACTCATGTATGTTTGTATTTCTTTGACTTTGTGTGTTGTTTTTGATGTGTGGACAATGCTTGGATTTATAGCATGTGATAGGCCAATGGGCTCCAGACTACCTGGCCAGTGCCTGGAATACCCAATAGACACGAATAATGCATTGTTTGTTGACTAGCTTTTGTCTAGTTTTTGCACGAGATAAGTATGCATTTATTTTATCTAACACATATGATAGGCCATGAAGAAGTACCATCAAGAACAAAGCCATTGGTCAAAGATAAATCATAGAGATGTTGCCAGATGAGTAGATGACTCCACAGACATCGCAAAAGTCCAGATGCACAATCTCACCAAACAGGGCAAGTACTGGAAACATATGGATATATTTGGAATATAAGGATGTACTTGGAACATATGGATATCCTTGGAACCCTTGCATTCCACAGTTGAGGACAACTACGATATAAGAGGGAGAGAATGTAACTATTTGGCCCTCCTAGCTGTATTTCACATGATGGAACCCATGCCCGCACACCAGACAGGTGGAAGAAGACATGGGGACAGGGACCATAAGGTTTGCTCAAGACAAAGTACCAGTCTTGGTCAAAAAGTAGGAAAAAGCAGAAAGTCAAACTGAGTTGACTGTGAGCTAGGGATACCACTCGCAAGAGGAGACTAAGCCAGACCAAAAAGCTAAAAGCAGCTTTTTCAAAAAGCAACTCCAAGGCCAAAAAGCAAGGCCCTGACGTTAGAAAAGCAAAGCTAAAGAACTTTGAAAAAAATTGAGTAATATTCTATTATTAAAAAAGAAAAAAGGGAAAAGCAAGTAAAAGGCAAAAGCAAAAGCATGGACAAGCTTTTGGCAAAAAGTAGGGCCCTCTTCAAGTATAAAAAGGCTTGAACCTCCCTTGTAGCACGATGTACAAGCTCATTGAAAGGTGGTGGCTATCATCAAAGCTTGAAGGTCGACTTCTTCATCGTCAACATCAAGTTTGTGGGAGAGTGCGAGAAGATCACCATCATCATCATCACTTTCATCGCCACCTCTAGGCTATTGGACCTCGACTTGGATATTCTATATTGGCATTTTTGTTTGCTTTGCATTCATTGATGCATTGATCCTGGCTTGATAAGCCTGTGGATTGTTCTTGAATAAATTCAGGAAAGGGGACAGGGCCTGTTCCCCGCTCAGTGTGGTGTATTGTGCAAAGGTCCCTATTCGTCTCTCCCTCTCTCTATCTTCTCTCTCTACATTTATATCTCTTGGATACGTGGTAGAATCTGTCACGGCACGCCCCGTTGGGCTTACAGAGGAAATGATCTATAGACTCTGCTATTTAGAGGTCACGATAGAGAAGCAGTACCTTTTCAGATGCCCAGTGTACTACGAGATACAAGGGGGGGTTCCACAGCCTCTTTAGAGATGGGTTTGGTAAGTTGTCTCTCACTGACTTTTCGGACCAGCATTGTCTGGGACTATCTGATGGAACTGCAGAGAGGCCTGGACTCGGGTGCCCCAAATACCTCACAGCCACCCATTACCAACTTCTTCTTTTAATCTGACCCAGGATGAAGTAACTCAACGGCCATCACAAGGGCCCCCAAATATGGACTAGGTGGCGCACCTCGGCAGAGAGAGAGCCGCCACCACCACCTTGCCTACCATGTGTCACAGTGGAGAGAGCACCGCACCAGGCCAGACCACGATTCACCAAAACTCTAGATCCGAGAGATACGAGAGCACTCCACCACAGGCAGCGGATACAGAAAACCTGCATGACATCATAGATGCAGAGACTACACACTGACTCTCCTTTTACAAGATAGAGGGCATGCACCTGGGATGAGCACTTTTTCATCACACCACATGGTTCAGCCATTCCTCGGATGTTATTGTAATTTTATTGCTCATATGACTATTTTGTCTAGGTAGCTAGTTGGTTTATCGCTTTTTCCATGGTACAGTTACATCATGGATTCATTGTAACACTGTCTTATAGACCCTTTGGTCTTTTACTTCTTTTTGTCTCCTCCTCCTAGTCCTACATTTGCTTCTGCTGCTTCTCCTTCTCCAATAGGACCTTGCTCAGACCTCCATTCCAGACGTCTCTATCCCTCCACTTCAGAGGCTGCCACCTACGCATGTGACCCTCCGTCCCCTCGCACTTCGGTGGTCACCAGAGAGTTAGATCCATTCCGAGGGCAAGATGTACCCAACCCCGAGCGTCCCGACCTTCTACTCACCATCAGCTACCGGCGTGGTTTCATGCACACGGCATACAAATGGACCATCTCCCCCCATTTCAGTAAAGCCTGGATTCCCCCTACCTTGATCTCTCACGGGTAGGAGATCAACCAGATCATATCATCCGGTTAGATCTACTCGGACTACACATACATTGGACGTGGGTGTCCCCGTTAGAGATTGGAAAGAAATGTAAGTTCTACAAGAATCACTTCTTGAGACTCTCTCAGGATGGATTCCGAGATACATACTAATACACACGTCACATGCTGTGTGTATCGCAATTTGCCAGCTCAGAGTATCCTTCCGCCACCTCAGGTTAGAGACTCGCTAAGCCAAGGATATCTTACGGGAGAAGATATGCAGAGTATGTAACACAGGACAGTTAGAGGATGAAGCACACTATATGCTTAACTGCCCGGCCTATTATGAGATACAACGGAGATTTGACTGCCTTTCTGGGAGGGATTCATCCCCCTCTCACAGGTGATACAGTATGAGGATCAGAGATGCCTCGGCATGTGCTTGATAGAGCTCAGACGACACAGGGATGTAGTATTGAGGCAGCACACTGACAAAGAGGCCCAGTCTTGACATGACACAAGGAATTAGTATTGAGGCAGCACGATGAGAGATCAAAGTAGTCAGCCTCTTGTTGTGTCATTATACTTGTCAGTGTCCCACATAATTTGACGGGCCGCACAAACTTGTGTAGTCCTTGAGCGGATGTACCATAATTTCTAATATGTCTGTAAGCGGCATTTGTTGAACATCTTGGTCTCTTGTTGCACTCGTGGAGTTCGGATCACAAGTACGTTGCAAGCACTAGCAGCAAGTTGCTTCTTTTATGACAAGCCACAACAATCACTTTCGAGTATTATGTAACCGGGATAATATTAATAATATTTTTTTAAACTATAGGAAAAACAATATGTAGACACATACAAGAGGCCATTGAGGAGGTTGGGCCACAGAATGTCATGCAAGTGGTCACAGACAATGCAAGCAATAGAGTCCACATATCCACACATTGTCTAGACACCACAGATTTGATGGAGGACATCGGCCACATCCGTTGGGTTGCTTCCTTAGCAGACAAAGCCAAGGAGATAATAAACTTTGTGACTCAAAAGTCATTTGCACTTGCCGTATTTCGATCCCACCGCCAATGGGAACTAGTAAAGCCAGCAAAAACCAGATTTTTACTTATTCCTTGTCTTGTGCTGGTAAGTCTATTTGGATATCAAGTCTTCTTTTTCCTTGGTTTTCTTAGGGCTTAGGGTTTTGTATGATCTTTCATAATTCTTTTACATATTCCAAAGTGCACGGTAGTAAAGTGCAAGGATGCACTGCGGCGTATGGTAGTTGGCCAGGAGTGGATCGAGTGGCCCAAGTCTACCACGCCTGCTACCATAAGCATATAGAACACTATCTTTGACAATGAGTTTTGGACAAAGGCAAATGGATTGTAGTGTGCATTATTGCTTGTGGTGTCTATGCTGTGACTCTCTGATTTTGAGGGAACTACCATGGGACTTTTTTACGAGTTCATGGAGAGGCTTCGATGAGCTATTACGGGGTCCCTGACCATTAGCCTTGATAGGTATTGCTTGAACTATATTTGGATGATTCAATATTCATAATTTAATCATGATTCATAAATAAACCATAACGATTAAAATTTGGAATGCTTGTTTGTGACATGTGTAGGATTTCTCTCATGCTGAGGATTTTTGAGAGGAGATGGTCTTGGTTCTGAAGGCCTATCCACTGTGTTGCACACATCCTCCATCTTGCATGGAGAAGTGATAGCCAGAGGTTTGGCCGTGTTGCTTTGACCGCATGGAATGAGTATATTGAGAAGGTTTATCATGATGGGGCTATGCAAAATCAGCCTGAGGAAGACCTCTTAGAGTACAAAGGTAATAGAGGTAATTTCTCCCGCCAGGTTACATGTGATCTGGAAAACTAGGCATTGCTTATCTCCAAGTGGGAGAAGTTTGGTGGATTGAATCCCACACTGCAGAGATTAGCCTTCCGAGTTCTTTCGCAAGAGGTGAGCTCGTCAGGCGCTAAGAGACTGTGGAGCATTATGGGTGACACACAAAGGACCAAAACACGTATAGTTGGTTTGTAATTTCTAATATGTATATTATATAATATAAACAACATTATGTCTAAGTTCTAACTCCTAACTTGTTTTAAAAATAATTTCAAACTGAACACAAGTCAACTTGATTGGTTAGCTTCATCCTTCAATGAGACTATGACCACAAGCGCCATGCTTAAGAGGCTCTCAAAGGGTCTGATTCACTTGATTCCTAAGGAGGGTGGTGACGACAAATGGGAGATTCGGCAGTGGAGACCCATCACCCTCCTAGGAACCGCTTACAAGATTTTAGCAAGGCCATCAGCTGGAGACTTCAGCCTTTCCTTCCTGACTTGATCCATGATACTTAGATAGGTTTTGTTCAAGATCGGTGCATTCTGAACAACATCTTCACCTTCTCGGAGGTGACAGCTTCGGCCAGGATGCGGCAGCAGGATCTCATTGTGCTTCTTTGGATTTTAAGAAAGCGTATGACAGAATTGACTAGGGCTTTATGGAGGGCATGATGTACCGGATGAGTATACCAGTGGAGTGGATCTCTGGTGTTTCTGGACTTTACTCGGCCTCTCAGAGTCAGGTTCTCATTCAGGGAGCCAAAGGTGACAGATTTTCCCTTGCTCGCTTGGTCCGGCATGGCTGCCTACTAGCACCCTACCTATTTCTATTTGTCGCCAAGGCCATGAGCAATTTTCTCTCAACTTAGGAGACTGGGCTCCAAGGATTGCATCTCCCCATCTGTACTCAGGAGGAGCTGCTAGACACTGAGTTTGCAGATGACACAGCAACATACTTATCCGGAGATGTGGGAAATCTTCAGACATTTGCAGAGGCGATAGAGATCTTCTATCGCGTATCAGGAGCACTCCACCTGCTCCGACTTGGCGTCCAGTAGAGGCTCTCCAGTGGATCTCGAGGGGCACTCCAATCCGTTATCTTGGATGCTGAGCGGGCATCGATATCTCTCTAGACTAGCAGCTATCCCCTCTTCTTTTGAGCATTCGAAAGAAGCTTTTGTATTGGAGTTCAGCGAGGCTTCCTTAGCCGTCGAGTGGTGGCGGCAAACCACATTCTTCTTGCTACCATGTGGTATATTACTTCTTGCTGGGCCTTTTTTTCGAGCCTGCATTGGTCAAGTTCAGAGGTTGATCCACAATTTTTTATGGGCCAACAATGGGAGGCCTGCCCAGGCCAAGCTAGCCTAGAGAGTGATCATACAGCCGTGCCATAGAGGGGGCCTAGGCATCATCGACCCCGCCATTCAGAGCCGTGCCCTATTGGGCAAGTTGATTGTTAGGACTTCTCCCAGGCAGTGAGCCTTGAAAGAACTTCCTTCTGGCCAGAATTTCAGCCCATACTCTGAGCCTGGGGGCCCTTGGCCGCAGAGCACTAGATGGATCTTCACAGAGATGTGGCCCCACGGCTTTAGCCAAGCCTTTGAGGACAGATTTGCCACCAACCTACTACGAGCTTGGGATCACCTTAGGCCGGCCCTCCAACGGTCAATTCCAGTAGCCTCCGAGAAGCGTCTACGCAACAGCCCCTCATATAGAACCCCCTGATCCATTTACCTAGTGGCCACATGTTCGGGGCCCGCCGACCTCATGTATCCTGGGGAGCGTTGCGCACAGGACCTGCAAGATCCCTTGGAGATTGATTGTCTTGCATTCAAACAGCTTTCCCTAGAGGCTTAAGAGAGAGTCTTGGCTTGGATCCGGGGTTGGGACAGACTCAACTTCGACATCGACTTTGCTATGTAGGTTGTCTTTGTCTCCCGAGGTAGGACTTCACCTCTGGATCCTTTGCACTAAGCCATGCTACATGAGTCTTGGAGACCTGCTTTTATGCCTTTGAGCCATGCTCATGAGCCTCTGGGTCAGCATTGGGGAACATGTCTTGTTTCTTTGATAGTGTTGTATAGAGACTATTAAAGGTTTGCCAGGCATCACCTCCATCACTCCGAAGGGGGGTATTGGGTATTTCAAAGGTAGTTGGTGTGAACACCCTCTATGGGTGTGAACAGCCCTTATTAAAATCTAGGTCAGAAGATAAGGCTTCATGCCTACCTTGCCCGAGAGGAGTTACCTCGGACCGGGCCTCCACACTCCACTGGGCCCGACGCCCCCCGCCCCCCGGCTGTCGTTCACGATCCCCTCATCGGCTTCAGATCCAAGACATGCTCCACCGCCATCGAGCTACCTTTTCACGTGACGTAGCTTAGGGAGACGACCTCTTGACCATACTCATTCGCCCCATGCTTGATATTTTGGAGAGTGGTATACCATCTACTGGGAGCTGATGCTGCTCTCATGTTTCTATGTTCTTAGTATTCCATGATGAGTTTCCATGGACAATTTTGTATCACCCTAGTGAGATAGCTATGTTTATGTTTTGTTTCTATTTTATTTTCCATTCCATGATGAGATACGCCATGGACATTATTGTATCACTTTGGTCTCATAGGCCCATTGGGTCTTTAGTAGACACTTAATATATCCTTCTTTCTTTCTTTCTAATTACAAGAGTATCATTTGAGTTGTGCAACATATTTCTCGTCCTACCCTGCTCGCGCTGCGCACCCTGGCTGTGCTGCACCTGGCGTTGCCCTGTTCGCGCTATGCTACGCCTATCCCCGCCTGAGCTACCCTGCCTGTGCTGCGCACCCCTTGTGCTGCACCTAGAGTTGCTGTGCTAGCCTGCTTGTGCTGCCAGAAATACTCTCTCTCACCTCTGTTCGCTACTGTCGCCGCCGCCTACTCCTTGGGCCGTCTGGCTGTCTGATAGCTCTCTCTCTCTTCTCTCTCGCCTTTGTTCGCTATTGTTGCCGCCGCCTTCTCCCCGCTGTTCTCTGTTCGCTACTGTCGCCGCTGCCTTCTCCCCGCTGTTCTCTGTTCGCTACTGTCGCTGTTCGCTGCTCCTCTCTCTCAGCTACATGGATACTCATCTTTCTCATGGGGTACGGTGTGCTATTGGTCAGATGCGCACACAGAGACAGAGTTACATTACAAATGTCACTGTCCAGTATATTATGAGATACGAGGCCGTTTTCACTGCCTGTTTAGAGAGGGTTTCGGACCACTTTCTAGAGGCATGAGATACCAGGATCAGAAATGCCTCGGATTATACTTGCTGGAGATTCGTAGACATAGAGAGGGTCTATTGAGAGGGAGGGGATCAGAGAGGGAGAGACACCTACAGAGGCAGATTACAGACTTCTTTCGACCAGAGATTGAGCAGTCAGGCCAGCAGGCATTGCAGATAGCCCCAGAGTATAGCCACACCACCAGAGGTACACTGATTGATCGGGCTATAGAGCTAGGGCGGTCCAGGCGCCCAAAGATGAGAGGCCCATCTCGACATCGGCGGAGACTACAGCAGAGGATCAGGACCATACTAGCACGGCATGGGAGACGTCCAGTCAGAGTCACCATGGAAGACATTGAGGATATCCGCCATCGACCGATGAGAGACATCTTTGGATAGTGATGTGTATGATGCTTACCTTTGTTGCTAGAGTTTTCCTCCTAGATGTTATCCATCAGGAGCTCCTAGTACTGTACTTTTCCTCATAGTTGTTTCAGTTTCAGTTAGTTGTTTAGTTGTTTTCAGCTTTTCTTACATAGACATTGTATCAGATCCACCAATTGTTGTAACCTTTTTGGTCTCATAGGTCATTTTGGCCTTCTGAAGACGTTAATATAACATTTCATTTCTCTCTCTCCATTATCAGGAGCAGACGCCCGACTGGCAAGAAGTCCACACAGAGACAGATTACTCAGTTCTTCAGAGGGACTACCCGAGAGGGGACACAGCCGACAGCCCAGCAGTGGGCACCCCGTGGGACTCTAGTTGAGAGAGCTATCCAGTTGGGCAGATCTAGACGCCCGAGGGTTCGCGGATCCTCACATCGGAGATGGTGCCTACACTGGAGGATTCAGAGCATCATTGCGAGGCATCGGGCTCGTCCGACCAGGCATCTCACTATGGCAGATATCCAGGCCATCCGGCAGAGACCCATGCTAGAGCTCCTAGGATGATTACGACTCCAGCCATATATTGTTGTACTCCCCCATATTCATGTATTCATGTACCCCATTTTGACTAGTAGCATTAGCTTCCCACTCTCCCTAGTTGCTGCTTCCGGATGCCCCCTACTGATGTATTGTGGGGCTAGATACTTACTCCTTACCTTCAGTTCGTTCTTTTCTTTTCCAGACAGTGTATCAGATGTCACATGGTTGTAACTTTGGTCTCATAGGTCACTTTGGCCTTTTGAAGACGTCAATATAACATTTCATTTCTCTCTCTCTCTCGCCTCTGTTCGCTACTGTCGCCACCGCCGCCGCCTCCTCCTCCTCCTCCTCTTTTTCCCACCCTCCCTCCCTCCCTCCCTCCTTTTCTTAGGGCCCCCAAGGCAGCAACATAACACACTCTCTCTCTCTTTTCTCTACATGGCTTGACCCCCCCCCCCCCCCCTGCTGCTGTTTCGCGTTGCGCGCAGGTGTCATGGATTAATTTCCAGTCCATTGGCTGTGGGAAGTACTGTAAAAAGTCATGGCCAAGACCGAAGTTAAAGAGGAGCTCGTGAAGGTGGAGGACAAACTCAGCACAATTATCAAAGAAAACAAGAAGATGGTCGACTCTTCCGTTACCACAATCATACACCGCCTCTCCAAACTCGAGAAGGGATTTGACAAAATCCAAGAGCTCGAAGAGAGAACATCGAGGCAAGAGGCTGAGATTTCAGCCTTAAAGGAGGAACTAGTGAAGGCCAAATTGCATGCTAAAAGTCAAGCGGCTGAAATCTTAGCCCTCAAAAAGGAGTTGGAAGCCACTTCACAAGGCAAGCTTGAGGATGGAAAATCTCAGCCCTCCTTTATTGAAGAGCTGAATACCATCAAGGAACAAATGAGGATCATTCGAGAGGAGGAGCAACATAAAGAGAAGACATCTTCATGGGTGGAGGTGATCACAGAGACACAAAAGAAGATGGACAAGGCGGAGAAATGGATCAAGGTCACCAAGAAAGGGAAAGGTAAAGAATCGCCACCCATCCCCACTCCCACCATCATCAACATGACCCTTGAAGAGAAGCAAAGGAGAAAGACCCGGGCCTTACATGTACGAGTGTCCGGTCTAAAAGACTGTGATGATGCGGAAGGGGAAACCAAGGAGCTCTTCTCTATGATGGGCATTGAAGCCACGCACACAAAGGCATGGAGAGTGGGAAAGAAAAGAGAAGGTAGTGGCGAATCTTCTAAGGAGAGAGCACTTATCATTCGTTTCCCCTCCATGGAAGCGAAGAAGGACTTCTTGAAGAGACGTCCTACACTCGAGAAGACATGAATATTTCTTGGAGATGACCTCACACTCTCGCAACTTGCCCACATGAAAGAAGTGATGCCCGAGATAAGAGCAGCACGAGAGAAAGGGAAAGTGGCCTTCTATAGAGATGGTAGAGTGGTGATTATGGAGAGGCGCTCTTCATGACGGCACGAGACCTATGGGACTACACTCAAAGTTGCTACTTGGAATTGTAATGGATCTCTACGCCTTGATGTAGGGGCTTTTGAGGATAGTTTCACTGGGAGGGACATCATCTTCTACTGTGAGACGCATCAGGCTCCTGGACAGTCCATGCCACATGTTAGTGGATACTGATGGGAGACAGCTTGTAGAGACAGCAGACTCGTTCAAAGCATAGAGGACGGGGCTCACGAGGAGTGGCAGTATTGTTTAGAGAGGAGCTGCAGCCACTGATACATATAGTCCACAGAGATGAGTAGGCTAGGTACATGTGGGTTAGACTGAGGGCAGAGACGGGCAGATATCTCTACATTGCTATATGCTATTTTGCTCCTAGTACATCAGTGTATGCATCACCTAGCGGGCAGTCTCCCTTTTCTATTTTGGATGATCAAATTTGGGAGTTCTCCGGGGATGGTGACATCATTCTCCTTGGGGACTTCAATGCCAGGACCGCCCATAACCAGACAGTATTTTATGATACCTCAGAGGAGATGTTAAGGGAGCTTGATGTTAGGGATATGGGCCTATCTAGACTCTCACAGGATGAGGAACACACTGAGTATGGGCGGTATTTGATAGACATGGGGACTGCACATGGATTGGCCATCTTGAATGGCCTACAGAGATTCCCGAGACAGCGGGCGGTTTCACTAGCTTACCACATCGGCATGGTGCTAGTACAGTGGACTATGTTATGGCTCATCCCAGTCTCATTCCCTCTTTTCAGGATTTTGTGGTAGGCACTAGGACGGTTGGAGTAGCAGTGGATCATGCTATCTTGTCCTTCACTCTTCACATTTTAGTTCAGTACAGCTCCATGGGGATAGGTCTCCACACACACTCGTTGTCTCCACACACACTCGTTATACCTTTACGAGGGAGACTGACACCGTATACATGGATGAGATATACAGACGCTTATGTGCAGACGCTTATGTGCTGAGGAGCCGGGGCGGCCATTAGATGAGCTCACTCCGATATTGATAGAGACGCTTCATGCTGCAGCATCAGAGGCATATCCCCATAGTCAGCCTACACGGAGACGATCTGGACATGCCCCAAAACAGCTAGTATGATGAGGAGGATCAGACAGAGATATGCTTGCAGAGCTTATTGCTATGATGTTTGACCGAGCCATGTGTGAGGGTTTTCCTAAGACTTGGAATATGTCCACGATTGTGCCTATCTTCAAGTCACGGGATCCCATGCTTCCTGGGAATTATCGTACCATCATGATTGGTCACACATTGGCTAGATTATATGCATCTATTCTTGAGCAGGAGTTGAGTAGATGGGTAGAGAGAGAGGGCATCCGTGCATCAGGGCAGGCAGGGTTCAGGAGAGGTTTCTCCACTCTTGACCATATCTTGACACTCAGAGCTATTATTGAGGAGGGCAGATCATATAGCAGGAGGATTTATTGTTGCTTTGTGGATTTTCGCAAAGCTTTTGACACAGTACCGAGAGCCAGACTGATGCGCAGACTACAGGAGATGGGAGTGCCCACAGAGCTGATTTGGGGAATCATGGCTTTATACAGGACCGTTGTGGGGCAGGTACGTACTACTCAGGGTATATCTGAGATGGTTCACTCCACTATTGGGGTGAAACAAGGCTGCCCCCTTTCTCCCACCTTATTTGGGATGTATGTGGATGAGGTTTCGGACTATGTAGAGCAGGAGGGTGACAGAGGAGCACAGCTAGCAGGGACATGGATTCCGCTGTTATTGTATGCTGATGATATTGTGTTGATCTCAGATTCTCCAGAGGGGATGCAGCGTCATTTGGATGCATTTCACACGTTTGCACAGGACAGTGGATTGTCTGTTAACCTTGGTAAAACCAAGGTGATGGTGACCTCCTAACACCACAGCATAGTGGGTTAGGAGGTCAACACCCACCTTTACATATGGTCAGGAGACAGTGGAGTATACAGATGCATATACTTACCTTGGTGTGGTTTTTAGTGGCCCACTATTTTCCTTGAGGAGAGCAGCGGAGACCAGATTGACCAGAGCTTATGCAGCATTGGGGAGACTAGAGAGGATGTGTTCGCAGGTTTAGTTTCAGGAACCTCGAACAAAGCTCTGGCTCTTTGACACTTTGGTCACTTCAGCCATGCTGTATGGAGTGGAGATATGGGGACCCTCAGTGGATCACCACAGCTGAGCTGGTAGCACTGATGGATGGAGATGTATGGAGAGGCCCTTGGTTTCTATGATTTCCCAGATGATTAGGGCCAAGGCCTCCGTACCACATGATATTATCCGTGCAGAGATGGCTGCCCCCCCATTGGTAGTAGAGGCACTCACTCGATCAGTCTCCTTTACACATAGCACTTGGACTCTCCCTAGAGACAGATATGCTCGCTTAGCCCTGGAGTCTTCACGACAGTTGGCATCACAGGGAGACGGATCATGTTGGTATGCACATATGACAGCTTGGTTCCAACTGCAGTATGGACAGGCTACCTCCATTTTAGTACTCCCTGGATGCACCCTCCCTCTCTCTCACACGAGCAGAGATTACCAAACTTATCAGGTAGGACTTGACTCAACTGGACACTAGGAGGACATGGATACAGCCGACACACGAGCTTGGTATGAAGATGGCTTCTAGAGATCATCTTCTCCAGCTCACGGAGGATGGGTTTGTGATTAGACCCAGCTACATGGATACTCATCTTTCTCATGGGGTACAGTGTGCTATTGGTCACGGAGGATGGGTTTGTGATTAGACCCAGCTACATGGATACTCATCTTTCTCATGGGGTACAGTGTGCTATTGGTCAAATGCGCACATTCTCACACCAGCTAGAGATTGGGACTGGCAGATTCAAAGGAGTACCAGCTGAGGCCAGGATTTGTCAGTTGTGCCAGATGGAGCCAGAGACAGAGTTACATTACATATGTCACTGTCCAGTATATTATGAGATACGAGGTCGTTTTCACTGCCTGTTCAGAGAGGGTTTCGGACCACTTTCCAGAGTCATGAGATACCAGGATCAGAGATGCCTCGGATTATACTTGCTGGAGCTACGTAGGCATAGAGAGGGTCTCTAGAGAGGGAGGGGATCAGAGAGGGAGAGACCTACAGAGGCAGATTACAGACTTCTTTCGACCAGAGATTGAGCAGTCAGGCCAGCAGGCATTGCAGCTAGCCCCAGAGTATAGCCGCACCAGAGGTACACTGATTGATCGAGCTATAGAGCTGGGGCGGTCCAGGTCCCCCAAGATGAGAGGCCCATCTCGACACCGGCGGAGACTACAACAGAGGATCAGGACCATACTAGCACGGCATGGGAGACATCCAGTTAGAGTACTCACCACGGAGGACATTGAGGATATCCACCATTGACCGATGAGAGACATCTTTGGATAGTGATGTATATGATGCTTACCTTTGTTGCTGGAGTTTTCCTTCCCAGATGAGATGCTATCCATTAGGAGCTCCTAGTACCTTACTTTTCCTCATAGTTGTTGTTTCAGTTTCAGTTAGTTGTTTAGTTTTTCTTACACAGACATTGTATCAAATCCACCAATTGTTGTAACCTTTTTGGTCTCATAGGTCATTTTGGCCTTTTGAGGACGTTAATATATCATTTCATTTCTCCCTCCCTCGCCATCGCCTATGTATCACATATTACACCCCCATTATGGTACTGGTTGGAGCTAGACAGATCTGCATTGCATTCTTGTAAACCCTGCGCATATAGGTTGCATACTGAGCCTCTAGCAGTAGTGCTCCATCCATCACACCCCCCCACTAGCTCAGTACTTTCATAGTTTATTTCATGTTCATTTTGTCCTTTTTTTTTCTGGACATCCAAAAGACATTGACAGTTGTACATTGATTTGTCTCATAGGTCGAGTTCGGCCTCTAGTAGACGTTAATACAGCTTTCTTTCTTTCTTTCTTACTCTCTCTGCACCATATGTATGGCTTGAACCTCCATCTCTATCCTTGTATATGTATCACCCTGGCACCATGGATTCCTACAAATAGCTCCTTGGAAGCAATCGTCTAGTGTTTCAAAGGCTCCCACTTCATCCATCCATTGCACTTCCGAACTCCTCCTTTAGTTGAGATTGGCAAGGACGTACTTCTTTAAGCCCTCATCCCTTGGCCTTTTATCCTCCGAGCAACATGCAATAAGACCACAGACTTTTGCGGTGTGGTCTTGTACCTTGTCCTTCCTTTGCTTTAGTTCTCATAGCTGGAGAAAATTCCAAGAGAGCACCACCTACAAAGAGTATAGAGAAGCACCCACAAGACGGAAAGAGAACATGCAATGAGAATGTAAAAGCACATTGAGCTTTCTTAGGTTATGGGCGCTCACATTTGTCCACCACCCAAAACTCACTTATTCCCTAGTCTTGTCTCTAGCTCCTTATTCTCCCAGCTTCTAAATCATCAATTAAGGCCTAGGCACATCCTTGGGCATTCCCTAGTGCCATCATTGGTGCCTAAAAGTACATTTACCGATTTCCATGAAGCCCCAAGGCCCAAGCCAAAAAATGGTTTTCTATCATGCCGTTGGGCTCCAGGGACTTTGGGCGTTGGAAACCCGTCTTAGGTCGATGTAGACCTTCAATACACATCTAATCAGCATATTTTCTCTTGTTGTTGGTGGTTTTCACCCTCTGGACCCATCTTGAGCACCTATCCCTTGATTTAGATGCTGCCGTGCCCTTAACACCAGCCTGCGACACAGGAGGCACTCCGGAGTCACTAGAGAGAGAGCTCGATGCTTCTAAGAGAAATGTTCCCGCACCCAAGAATTCTGGACCTTCCACCTGTCAATTGCAGATCCAGGATGTACTCTAGAGACATGGACCACAGGAGGTGGACACCATCGCAACTTTGCGCTCTGGCATGGAGGAGGATGGTTGTATTATTGGATGAGGACACCACATGGCTGGTCAGGTTGATCACACGGTACATGCAAGACCCATATAGTGCGTGAGTCATGTTCTTTGGTATCTAGTTGTTTTCCTTTCATATTTTGTTGGCATATAGTTACCCACAACTTTTGGCCGCCTTGTAGACTCTTTGGGTCTTTCATAGTAGTAAAAATGTGTGTGTGTGTGTGAGAAAGAAAGAAAGTTATATTAATCGTCTTCAAAAGACCCATAGGGCCTATGAGACCAAAAGATTACATCATAGTCCATGTTATATCTCGCCATGGAACAAAAGAAAGAGAAAATGAAAATATAACTGACTAATCAAAAACGAGAAACAGCTGCCTAGAAACTGCCATGAAAATACATCATCAGAGCTAGTATGATCATCCCCCCCGGGTGGGTAGAGGGCCATCTAGGATATCTAGCATAGGTCTATGAGACCAAAAATTACAATGAATCAATTGAGTAACTGAATCATGGAATTACAAACTGAAAATGAAACAAGAACTAAACTAAAAATTGTGCTGTCACTGTCAAAAACAACAGCATCGACACAAACCTGATCAGCTGATGAAACTTGCTCATTCATTGCCTGCTGCCTCAAGATAATTCATTTTTTCTTTCCAGTTCTGAATTGCTGACTGAAGTGAATAATTTTTTGACAATCCTTTGTGAGCCAACTCCAAGTTTGTCATTGGTGATGTGTCATGCTGGGCGAGCCAGTTTTTGATGGCAATATATTCATATGTAAATCCATCAGCTGCAATGTGAGGATTGACCATCACCTCCTGAAATTAGACAATTGCAAATGTCCTTAATAGAAAAAAAATTAAGCTTACACCAAATGAGGCTCCAAATTGTGCTGAAATGCAAGGGCAAATGTAGTTCCAGACAGACTAGAAGTTTTCATGCATGCTTGGGGAGATACCCCTTCCTTTCACTCCTAGTGCTTGCCATTTTTTGGGACTACGATACCCTCTTGTTTGGATTCACAATCAGTGATTGTCTTTCAATTGCCAAACTAGTGGTTGCATCATAGATTAAATCTACACACAATGGTGCTTGTGACATGAAAAACATGTGCACGAGTGCATTAAAATTTGCTGTGGTTGAGAGAGGACAATGTTGCATATACGAGGACCAAGAAGACAAGTGGTATCCTCCCATTCTACAATGCTTGAGTGGCTTAGTGTTATGTACCTTAAAGGAGAAAATTAGGCTGGATGAATTGAACATGTAAGGCTTATTATTATTGGGCTTAGTGTGGTTTGACTTAAGAGTGCTTTATTAGCTGGTACTGATTCCAAGCCTACAAAAATGATTGAATTGCTCGTATAAAGCATCCCCGGTTGGAAGAATTTCCAGGAGATCGGGACCCAGATCAGGCCACGATTAAGCTCTAGCCAGGCACTTTGATTATGAGCTCCAGTGGTATGGGACATCCAGGTTTGCGCAATGCGCTTAGTTGTGTAGGTCTAGGTCTAGCCTCCGGGTCAGGGTTGCTCCGTAGGGAGCTATGCTCAACAAGCTTGCCAGACCCCTTCAAGTGATCTTTGTGTGTACGTTTGTGCAAGATGGTGGTTAAGGGCTGTCATGGACTCGGGGCATGCCCACCAGATATAGATGCATGTTTCACTTTGCACTATGGATCATAACCCTTGTAGCACATAGCTTTGAAAGGGAAATTTGCTAAGGAATTTTTGATTGACCACATATAGGATGAGCACTCGAGGTCTTGTTTCCAAAAAAAAACTTTTAAGAAGAGTTCATTAAAATGGTTCTTGGCTCAATAACCAAAGCGACATGCCAAACAGTTCAATGCTAAGTCATAGTTTACTTTTATTGAAGAAAACAATAAATTATTAAAAGTTAATCAAACAAAATGTAATTCAACAAGAACAAGGAAGGACCTCAGAGAGAGGGCAAATGAAAAAGCTCGGGATTACACCATTGTGGCGCCCAAAAAAGGATCTCCAGTTCACTTCCATCATGGCTGCAGTCTGAGCAACCACATGAAGCCTCTTCAGGAGAACAAATACCTCTGTTTCTAGAATGGGACGATCTCTTCGTCTCGGCTCTGCACATTGTAGACCAAGTTTTGCTAATTCTACAGCCTCTAATAGTGGCCAGTCTCCTGCAGACTTGTCAAGAACTTCATCAAGCCTATGCTCATCAACAGCTGCTTCAACCAAATCCATGACACCAACCGGTTGCTTGCCCGTCAGCACCTGGAGAATTACAACTCCTAGAGCAAAGACATCAGAATGAGGGCCAAAAGAGCCTGTGCGCAGGTACTCCGGATCCATGTAGGCAAATGTACCAGCAGGACTTGTTTCTCTATAGACAGTGAAGTTGTATGTCAAATTGTTGGGAATCCATCGGGCAAGGCCAGCATCACTTAATTTGCTTACAAAATTGTGGTCCAGCAAAATATTCCCTGGCTTGAGGTCACGATGAACAATCGGCTTCGGTGAAATGTTATGAAGAAACATTAAAGCAGTGGCCACTTCGAAACAGATGCTGAACCGTACATACCAAGGGAGTGGAGGCGTGCCACCTTTGCACATCAAACGATCCTCAAGACTGCCATTTTCCATATACTCATAAACAATGCAGGCTCGCTCTTGGCATGCACCAAGAAGCACTACTACGTGTGGGTGATGAATATGACTCAAAACTTCCACCTGCCAAAAGACAACCATGCATAACATTATGAACCAAATCTGCTGTATTTCATAATGACCATGTGCAGTTGTGCTTGCTGCCACACGAAAGTTTGCAGAGGAGGAGAATGCATGCGAGTGCACACACACATTTATGGATATTAACATGCATGCATGTCTGTATGTGTGTGTGTGCATTCATATCCACATACATACATGTGTATATGTGCATGTGTTTTATATACTTATCAATATTATACATATACTTAAACTACACACACAACCATATATAAAGAAAGAGAGAGAGGAGAGTGAGAAAGATCCCAAAATGACGTGTGAATGTCCACGAGTCTATGCAACAAGTCTGGTGGATTACGCTAGAAATAGCCTTATAAAAAAAAAACATAGTCCGTCGTTTCCAGCATGTATGTAAGCATATTTGCGTGCACATTAGAGAAACTTAAGCACATGTAGAGGGTCACTAACACTTGCACGAGAAAACAAAAAGAAGGGGAGATATCTAGTCACACCTGCAGAAAAGTATAAAGTCAAAGAACACATCACCAAACTATAAAAACAAATCGATGGCGTTTCGACAAATGGGGATGGCAAAACTCACCTCATGTTGAAACTGCTGCTGACCATCTTCCCCTGCTTGCTTGAGGACCTTCACGGCAACCGTCGTATGGTTTATCGTGCCCTTGTAGACACCACCATAACCACCCTCTCCTAGCTTCTGATCCTCACAGAAGTTAGTCGTGGCTTCTTGGAGCTCTTCAAAACTGTAATCTGTATACTCTCTCTGTGCTTTTCTTAACAACCTAGCCACATCTTGCTCTGCTTGCCAAGCTCTCTCTTCAGCATCTTTTCGCAACTTGGTTTCTCTTGCAAGTTCCTTCTTTATGACTTCAAGATTAGCCAGTGCCTCTATATACCTGCTTCTATCTGTTGCTGCTTGTTGAGTTGCCGTAGCTGCTTCCTGTTTGAAATAATCTACTTCTATCTTTGCATTAGAAAGATCAATGACTGTTTCCTCACGTCTCTTCACTTCTTCTGCCACTGCCTGCAGAGCATTTTCCTTATCCATTTTCAAAGCCTCTTTGAGAACAGCACAGAGTTCCTCTCTCTTTCTTATTTCTTCTCTCATTTGGAGCCTAACAGCTGCTAGCTCCTTTGAAGCCATTTCTTCACCTTCATATGTTGCCATATCCAAATCATTCAATGACGTGTTTGGAATCTCGTGAAAACTTGTTAACTCACGGACAGCAGAGGTATGTTGAAAAGGGTTACTAAAACCCTTCCTAAGTCCATTTGTTAAACCCAAGGACTCACAAGGTCCATTACTACCCTGACTGCTACCACATGTAGCTTCCATGCTGTCTGTTATGGGCTTCGACGTGATGACACTTCTTGTGCTAGGGGCTTCTCGTGTTGCTCCTGCAGAATTGTGCCTTACATCCATAACATTGGGTCCTGAAGATCTACACATCAAATGAGAAGTCTTCAATGGTTCATGCTGATTTAATGTGGTACTTGTTAACAGACCTTCACAGGATAATTGAAGTTGGCTCAATGACGGTGCCTTTCCATGGGCATGGTCCAAAGCTGTACCAATCAACTTCAGATCTTCATGATAGAGCTCTTTTCTATTGACCGGAGCATGCCCAGCTTCAGAAGTGAAACTGAATTCTGTGCTCGGAGATGGAATCCAGTATGGTGATCTATTGCCTGTACTCATAGCACAACATCCACACTCAGAAAATGTTTGTGCTACAGCAAAATGTCAGTAGCAAACCTCTCGCTCTTTTTCTGTTCTATGATGAAATATGCCATGGACATTATAGTATCACTTTGGTCTCATAGCCCCATTGGGTCTTTAGTAGATGCTTAATATCTACTTAGAGCTGATGTTGCTCCCATGTTTTTATGTTCTTAGTTTTCCATGATGAGTTTCCATGGACAGTTTTGTATCACCCCAATGAGATAGCTATATTTATGTTTTCATTCTGTTTTATTTTCCATTCCATGATGAGATATGCCATGGACATTATTGTACCACTTTGGTCTCATAGGCCCATTGGGTCTTTAGTAGACGCTTAATATATCTTTTTTTTTTTTCGTGAAATGGTGTTTTATATTATATGTAAGAAAGTACATCAGCCACTTGGCTCACACAGAACCTATGGCCCAAAAAACCCCCCCACAAAAGATCCTCTGAAGGATTATGACCATGCAAACCTGTACACTAATAAGAAAGCCTCCTAACCAAATAAGCATCCCAGATAAAAGCATCAAAGATGAGCCAGCCGAGCCGCCGTAGACCATAACGAAATAACATCTGCATCCAGTAGCTGAGCTGAGAGAAGAGAAGAAAACTGCCAAAGCAGCAAACCGCGGATACGTAGAATGTGCCCATGTATTCCAGACAAGGAATCAAAGATGAACCCATTCCGTGTAGTCCAAATATGCCAAAGTCCTGTCCATCTAAGGAAATGGAATATCACAAGGTGACTGTCCGAAGTAATGACTTGAGGACAAATCCCAAATATCCACTGATGAGTCGAAATAGTAGACCTCTCTACTGCCTCCCAAACGTGAGAGACAAAAGACCAAATCTGACGGGCCACTGGACAACTCATGAACAGATGCATAACTGTTTCAGTGCATGTCGTGCAGAAGAAGCAAGAGGCCAATGTAATTTTACGACGGCTGAGCTGATCCCGTGTAGGTAACCCTCCCACCAACATCCTCCAAATGAAAACCTTACCTTGGTAAGGGAGTTTAGACTACCAACCACGCATAAGAGTTTTCTGCCACCATGATTTAGACTTGTGCAATCCCCACACCTTATTGGCCTTGGCTGAAACCCAATCTTTCTCTGATACGAGCTTATGATAGACCTGGTTAGCAGAAAGTGATATCAAGTCACCAGATTTACATAGTGCCCAATCAAGCCAAGGCTGATCTGCAGATGGCTGAGGCAATGGAGTAAAAGGCTCAACTGCATGCATGATGTCAACCCATAGTGGCTGAAATGTCCGAGGAACCCTAAAGTGCTGCCGAATACGACGAAACGAATATAGCCTGTTACGACCAGGTATCACAGCATCTCGGATTCTAACCAAGCCTAACCTGACCATGCGGTTGAGTCGTATGCGTGAAGCATCTCTGTCTGGCCAAACAATGACACGCGACTCCACAAATGTTTCGAACTGCAAAGAGTTCAAAAGTAGTCTTTCATGACCAGGATCCCACCGAGCCAATAGTAGAACTTCATGCCAAGAAAGGAGAATATGCGATAAAATGTGAGATGAGCGAATACGGACAGGATGAGCCGCATTCACAATGTCCCACCATGAAGCCTGCACACGTGTCCGTCCATGTGACAATCCCTCCAACTCAATCAAGTCACGAGCCATGAATACCCAAGGCTGCTCTTGCAAACACATATCCTGAAAAAGCGCCCACCTACGTGCCACCATATGCAAGCGGACATCCAGTAAAGCAGCCCCACCCATTCTTTTGGGCGTCGTAATGTGATTCCAAGCTATCCATGTTTGACCCATAATATTTCCTTGCCTCTTCCACAGCATAAACCGAATGGGAGTAACCAAACGGAGAAGAGATTTGTGCGTCCAAGGTAGCAAAAAAAAAAAAAGGAAATCATGCTAAGCATAATAACCTGAGCTACCTTAACCTTCACATGCATAGGCCACCCTTGAGCTTTCCAATACATAAATTTATCCGAGATCCGAGCAGAAATCCAAGCAAGAAGCGCTTGGGGGTCCACATCGACACCCACCGGATACCCAAGATGACGAACAATGTCTCCTGTATGCACCACACGGCCTTGCCACCCTAATGCCTCAAGATCAAATTCCGTGCATACAATGAGGGCTGATTTTGTTGAATTTATTTTCAGCCCAGAAGCCAATGCAAAATTATTCCAAGCTTCCATTGCTCGATCTATATTGGCTTTTTCGGCCCTGGGAAACATAAAAGTGTCATCTGCAAGGGCTTGAGCAACCAATTGCTTGCCATGAGGGAGATGCAAACCAACCACTTCACCATGCGATGCCATAGCATCTAGGCGAGATAACATAGGATGAGTGGCAATGGCAAAGAAAAGAGGGCTAAGAGGACAGCCCTGCCGGAGAGAACGGGTGAGAGAAATACCATCCGAAAGTCCTCCATTGAGCATAATCCGCGTGATAGAGCCAGAGCCAAGTAAATGCACCAAATTAGCCATTTTGGGACCAAAGCCCATGGCTGTCATTAACTGAGAAAGGAAAGACCAGCTGACATGATCAAAAGCTTTTTCAAGATCCAACTGCACCATCACAATCTCTTGCTTCTTTGCCTTGGCATAATCCACATTTGAACATTAAGAATATTATGCAAAATATTCCTGCCATGCACAAATCCATATTGATATGGATGAATAAGAGTAGGAAGCACCTTCTGCAAGCGATTGGCAAAAATCTTTGTAAAGATTTTATACATGATACCCATAAGTGAGATTGAGCGCCATTGAGCCAAAGAAGTAGGCGAAGGGACTTTGGGCAACAAACGAAGTATGCCCAACTTCCAATCGGCAGGCATATATTCCTCATCCCAAACTCTTTGACAAATAAGTGTCAAAGGCTCTGCAAGCTGATCAGCATATTTTCGGAAAAACTCATTTGTCAAACCATCCCAACCAGGGCTCTTTTCCATGGGAAGTTTGGAGAGAACAGCTTTCACTTCCCCTTGAGTAACAGGAGCATCAAGCTGCACCGCCATATCAGGGTCAACTTGATATCGTACTTCAGCAAACAATGACTCCCTTGCAGCCAGGACAGCCGGCGAGACATCCTCTCGAGGGGCAAGCAAATCTTCATAAAACCTGATGCAATGCTGAATAACCTCAGAAGGTTGAGTAACAAGGTTGCCTTGGGCATCCATCAGCCTAACAATATTCTCACGCATATGTTTTTGATGCAACTTATCATAGAAGCGATGAGATTGACAGTTAGCATCCCGCAAAGCATCAAGACGTGCAAGTAGTTTAAAGCGAACATATTGTGCTTCCTGCATCCTAGATAGCTCCTTTTTCAGTCATTCTATGGCATCCACAACTTCAGCATCCATAGAGTCAGTAAACATGAACGCCTGCAAGCCCTTTAAAAGCGACTCAAGAAGAGCCACATGCTGTTTTTGTATAGAGGCATTAGCAAGACCATAATGCCGCGCCAATTTCCGAGTGTTGGTAAGGAACACTGGCCAAGCATGATAATCAGCCATGGACACTCTTGTGGAGAAATGTAGTATCAACTGACGCATATAAATATCAAAAACTTCATGCTCCAAAAAAGTGTGATTTAAGCGCAAAGGCAAGCGTCCCAACAAGCCTTTATATGCATCCACAGGATGATAGACCATTTCAAATACAAGCGGCCAATGATCCAACAAAACCTGTTGCTGATCAACCATCATAGTAAGAACCTCTGGCAAAAAGAGATCTTGATGTAAAATATACATCCTATCCAATCTAGCATAAGTGCCCCGAAACTGTTGTGAGGCATAAGTGTAACCCCTTTCATCTGGATGCAACCAAGACCACATGTCTTGTTTTGGCGACCTTGCTGCAAAAGCTTCCCACGCCATTCTCTCCGGGCCATCCATTACAGAATGAGGCGACGTGGCTTGCTCCTCGGAGACACACATATTAAAGTCTCCCATCACAAAGCCAGGATGAGAGATTGAAAGAGCACACAAGTCATTCCACAGCAAACGGCGTGCACGAGCATTATTTGGAGCATACACCCCTAATAACCATAAAGGCGTATCATCCCAAACAATCTGTATCACTAGAAATCTTCCATGAACATCTTGAATCACAAGAGAAGGCTGAAACTGCGAACGAACAGCAAACATAACACCTGACTGCGAAGCAGGATGTCCGCTGTAGAAAACATGAAACCCCTTATATACATAGGCTTTGCCAGCCAACTTATGCTGCTTATGTTCAACTGCACACAAAACATCCCAACCATGATAAAAAGTTGTACGCCAAAGCCTGAACTGCTTTTGGCGCGAAGAAATACCCTTTACATTCCATTGTACAATTTTCATAAACCTTCCAAGAAAAGGAATCAACAAGGCCGTGTACTAGGCCCAGGACAATCTACCAAATCACGAACCTTTTGAAGCATTGCATTTTTAGACATGGTATTTGTGATCTCAGACTGCCCTTGGAGTTCTCGAGCACGTGCCAAAGGGTAATGACCATCCCATGGCGAGATGACCTCACCCTTCGAACCAAACATAAGAGGCAATTGTTGTTGTGCTTCTTTTGTTAGGCGACTTCTAATAGGATAGCGTTCTACTCTATCCACCCCAAGAGCCCCTGAACCCTGAGAAAGTTGACCTCCCGGCCTCTCAATCCTGGTCTGTTGTTGGGCACCTGAACCCAAAGGGCGACGAGCATATGTATGTAAGGGCCCCTGATGAGTACGCAAAGGCCCCCGCCAAACAGCATCTGAGAAATCCCCCCGCGGGGCAACAAATCGTGTCTTTTTACCACGTACTTCCACCCATGGCTGCTCAACCTCATTATGAACATCCACATGTACATCCATGTGCTGGGCATCATGTAAAGGAGCATCATGCTCATCTTCCACGGGCAACTGCCCATCAACGATATCCTTGGTAGCAACAACTTGTTCTTTCTTAGGACATTCGGAGACAAAGTGGCCCATCTTACCACATTTGAAACAGTGGCCAGCAAATGTATCCCACCTCAATTCATACATTAAAGGTTGCAGCCCAACCATATTGACACGCAAATGTGTCGGCCTAGGTCTCCCAGTATCCCATAACATGCATAGACGATTTCGGTTTCTAGATGTCATTCGAGGTACCACCAAGACATCACCGATACCTCGCATGAGATCTGGTAAAACACGCCAAAACATTGGTGGGAATTGTTTCACTTCAACCCAAACTGGGCAAGCCTGGCGCAACATATCTTGGTACTCTGCCATAGGCTTCCACAGAACCACATGAACCAACTGCCCATCCAAAAAGAGTGGCACCTGCTCCAAGACTGTCCTACGGGCTTCCGAAGTGCGAAAAAGTATTTCATAAAAGCCTCTCGGACCATCATAAATCTCCTCAAGTGCCTCAGGCGACACCAAGCGGCCCAACCATGCTCTAAGACGAGGCAACAACGGAATACGCCCAGTAAAGAAGAAGATAGCAGCACGATCATGAAAATCTGCTAGCTGTTGTAGCAACAAAGGAGTCTCCATGCATACCATCATTATCTACTGCAGCCATTTGCACGCTATTTGCCTTCACATATTCTTGCAGAAGCTCTCACCAGTGATCTGCAGCAAATGTGCAAACTCTGGAGAAGGTACCTGAGAACTTTCCTCTGCATTCTCTCCAGCATTCACCAGAGTGTAACTTGCATCAACATCAAGCCTTTGACGTTTTTGTTGCTCCGAGGCATCTGAAGCATAACCCACATCCTTCTCGATCATCTCCTCAATAAGATCCATGTTAAGGCTATTGGCAGCCATGCCACCAACAGAAGCAGCCGGGTCATCCAAATCCATGTACAAAAGCAAAGAAAACCTTTTCTCTCAAACCCTAATTCAGCACCTGAAAACCTAATTCAGCACCTGCAAACCCTTAAATAGTTGCTTGAGCCATTGCTGCACCCTTGAGAAAACCTGCAAACCTGAATTTTTTTTAATTATTTTTTTTATTTTTTAAAATTTTTTTTCTTCCACTGCTGCCTAAAACCCTAGAGCAGGAACCCTTGAGAAGATTCCATCATCTGCGTTTTCTTCTCCACGCTTACGTGCGCCTTCTCTCTTTCTCTCCCTCTCTTCGCTGCTGGCTGGAGTCGCCCCCCGTTTCCCACCCGCCCTCTCTCTCTGCGCGCCTTCTCTCTCTCTCTCCCCCTCTCTTCGCTGCTGCTTGTGTCGCCCCCTTCCTCCGTTCTCTCTCTCTCTCTCTCTCTCTCTCTCTCTCTCTCTCTCTCTCTCTCTCTCTCTCTCTCTCGCGCGCGCTACGCGCTGGTGGTGTTCTCCTGCTCGCGCTACGCGCTGGTTCTCTCTCTACACATCTCTCCTATGATGACAGATTCTCTCCACGCTTAATATATCTTTCTTTCTTTCTTTCTTTCGCTTCTCTCTCTCTATCAATCAATCACGAGGAATGCCGTACAACACGGAGTGACTCCTACGTGAGTGCAACTAGCCAAATCCGAGAGCGAGATGCTCAAAGGATTTACCAATACACAACCAAACATAAGAAATGAGCACGTGTTAAGGGCCAATACAAGGACTTATACCAATCTCTCAAAGGTGTGAACTGTAACGAGGGTTGGAAGAAAATCCGGGAGAAACGCCCACCCACACCCACACCCATCACATCTCCATCCATCTGGCACACACATGCACGATCCCTATACGAAGCACCAGATCAGTCCCCCATCCCACCACCATCACATCCACGCCCCATCATATCCACCTTTTTCACATCCGCCATGGTGGCCCGAGCCATCCAGAAACTCAAAAATGGTAGATCACAAGACCACAAGGGCCTCTTGGTAGAGCACATCTCCCATGCAGGGGAAACTTTGGCACCCCTCCTAGCCCACATGTTCAACCGAGCTCTTTCAGAAGGCTTCCTACCCACCTAGACAATCCATATCATCACACCCATCCATAAAGCCGGAGATCCCATGGACCCCAACAACTAGAGGACTATTATGATTGGCTACACACTAGCCAAACTCTATGCGTCAGTACTTGAGATGGGGTCAACACACTAGCAAAGAGACACGGGTGCAGAGCATCAGGGCAAGCAGGCTCTTCGGATCACATCTTGACCCTCCGAGCCATCATAGAGGAGGCCAGAGCACGACACCGATGGGTTTACTGCTGCTTTGTGGATTTCCGCAAAGCCTTTGATACAGTGCCCCAAACTAGACTACTGCAGAGACTCCATGACTCCGGGATACCATCACACATGATCTAGGGGATCATTGCATTAGATGAGTCAGTCCTAGGGTGGGTGAGATGGCCAGGAGGATTATCACAGATGCCATGATGCTTTGCCAGATGATAGGAGTGGATGGGACTGCCCCCCTTTGCAAATACATGGAGGGTAGGGAAATATATGACAAGGGAGCGGCCCCTCATCATCAGATTCTTTGATGCCACCAGCAGACAGGCCTTCTTAGAAAGACGGGCTTCCCTCAAGAGCACACAGGTGTACATGGGGGATGACCTCACCCTAGCACAAGTGGCACACGGGAGTGAGGCGATGGTGATAGTTCATGAGGTCCATAGAGCAGGCGAGTGGACTGTCTACAGAGATGGCAAGGTCATTATCATTAAGTGCCGTCCCAAATAGGGATGCTGGGACTATGAGACCAAACACCTGAGGTTAGCGGGATGGAATTGCAATGGCACCAGGAGGTTTGAGCGAGACTCTTGCATGCAGGGATGCCGTTTTCTATTCTGAGACTCATCAGAGCCCTGAGAGGGGCTTACCATACATAGCCAAGTTCGAAGCGAGAGACACACATCAAGAGTGCATGGCTCGGGAGGGGTAGCTGTCCTTTTTAGACCCCACCTCCAACAACAGATTCTCAGCATTGTCGGAAAGGACGAGGATGCACAGTATCTTTGGGTGTGTCTGCAGCTTAACGGGCACAGAGTCACCCGCATTGTTGTGTGTTATTTTGCACCGAGCCACTCGCCTTATGCCGTAGAGCATGGCCAGTCAACGTACTTACCATTATATGGGGATATTATGGAGTTCTCACAGTTGGGGGAAGTCCTACTGGGGGACTTTAACGCTAAGATAGGAAGTTGCCAGGTCCCACTACTTGATCTGGATGAACCCCTATCAGAGTACAGGAGCTGGACATCATTGACACGGGGTTATAGAGATCATCATAGGACCATGAGGTGGTCATGGTGTATGGAAAGCACTTCTTAGAGCTGGGAGTTGCACATGGTCTTATTATCTATAATGGGATGTCTCGATGGCCCTCCTCCAATGCCCTCACTAGCTTCAAACACTCAGGAGGTATGAGCATCGTGGACTACTTGATGGAATCTCCAGCTTTGGCACACCTCTCCAACATTTTCATCCCGCCACCCCCCTTTGAAGCTGACCATGCCTACCTCTTGCTTGCACCGACCACATCTACTACCACCTCCAGGATGTGGATCCTACTGTTCCCCTACCCGCCCTCACATCACAACTCACTAGCATTCTCACTGCCAAGCCACCTTGCGGTTCCATCCCCCAAAACTGTTGGTATGATAATGAATGTCGAGCCACACACTCCAGTCTTAAGCATGAGGTACGGATTGGGCAAATCACGAAGCGCCAAGCGCAACGGGTTTCTCAACCTCACCCAATGCAAGAAACGGGAGTTAGTCAAAAAGAGAATGAATTATTCTGACTCTTTTTAGGGCTGAACTGCAAAAAGGCTGGGGAGGAAACTCCGAGAACATCACCCCAGATGTGAAGCTCAATTTGGATGTGAAGGGACAAAAGGTATTGAAGACCATTACCTTGGTTTTACCAAGGTTAATAGTGAGGTCCTGCTGAGGCAAAAATCTTGTAAGGCATCCAAATGTCTCTGAAGCCCCTTGGCTGAATCTCAAAGGACGACGATGTCATCTACATAAAATGGTAGGGGAATCAATATGCTTGCCAGTGTGGGACCAACCCCACCTAATGTGTCAGTGAAGCGTGAGATCTCATCAATGTAGAGGCCAAAAAGATTGACTGATAAAGCCCCCCCACAACCCCGGCCCCAACTGGCCTTAGGCCCAAGATCCTCCCATAGTTACCATTTTTCACCACCATAATAGGCGCTTTTTATCCGCTTGTAGGTGATGCCGACAAAGCAACACCGTGTGGGTTTGGAACCGAGGACCTCTTCGTCCTAGACAAACACCTTTACCACTTGAGCTATCACCTCATTGGTGAGGGCAGCCCTATTTCATCCCAATAGTGGTGGAAATCTCATGCGGTGTACCTCTTGGGGCTCTCACTTGTTCGGTGATGGACTTGTATGGTGCGATGCTGCTCCAAACAATGTCAGATGGGACTCTCATCTGGTACAATATCAAAAGCTTTGCGGAAATCCAAAAAGCAGCAGTAAATCCTCCAATATTGTGCTCTGCCATCCTTGATAATGGCATAGAGGGTGTAGATGTGGTCAAAAGTAGAGTAGCTCCTTCGAAAGCCTACTTGTCCTGAGGCTGTGCGTCCCTAACTCTTTGCAAATGAACTAAGCTCCGGCTTCAGCATTGATCTATAGAGTTTGGCCAATGTGTGGCCAATCATGATCACCTTGTAATTATTAGGATCAAGTGGATCTCTGGCTTTGAGGATGGGGTTGATGGTGTTAGTGGACCAAGAGGGTGGAAATCCTTCACAAAGGCCTCTATTGAACATGTAGACTAGTAGGGGCGCCAAGGTATCATCAGCATGTGAGATGTACTCGGCAATGAGTCCCTTGTGGTCTTGGGCCTGCTCATTACGTAGTCCATGGATGGCCTTGACAACCATGCCTGGTGGAGGTGGATCTAGTGGTGGGGGCAGAGGTGGCTGATAGGGGATATCATAGAGGGAGCATGCATAGGAGTGCCATCTGTCTGGGCAGGTGATAGGTGTGAATGGAGATGGTCTCATCCTATGTCTATCTTGGTGTCACTTTCAACGGCCCACACTTCACCATGGTTCCCGCACCACATGCCAGACTGACACGAGGATATACAGCCTTGAGCTTACTTGAGTGGTAGTGCTTTGGGGCACAGTTCCAGGAGCCCACAACGAAGGGTTTTTTGACACCCTCGTCATATCAGCCTTGATGTATGGAGCAGCCTATTGGGGCAGATTTATCCAATGAGGATTGGCAGCAAGTTGAGAGGCCCTGATTTACAACAAACCATCAGGTCCCACACCAGATTATCCAGGTAGAGTTTGTTGCAACCCCGATGTTAGTGGATGCACTCTTCCAAACAGTCACATACCTCCATCGCATGATCCCCAGAGGTTCCTGAGGCTTTTCCCTGGAATCCTCGAGACAACTAGCACTCAAGGGCACCTTGGAGTATGGCATGCCCAAGTTTCCAATTGGTTCTCAGGGTATGGGCTATGCATGGATTGCCTCGTACCCCTTCCGTATGGTTTGGAATCCCCTTTTCTCCACCTCTCTCATGAGGACAGCAACCGGGTTATTCGGTTAGATCTTCTCAGTCTCTACACCCACTGCACATGAATCACACCTTCAGAGCTCTCACCGAAGATGCACTCCTACAAAGGTCACTTCCTCAGACTCACGGAGGACGGATTCCTAAAGTAGTCGGGCTACTTGAGTGTTCACATGTCCCATGCCATGCAGATTGCGATTGGCCAGATACGGGTTTCATCCCACCGCCTCAAAGTGGAGACAAGGAGGGCTCAGCACGTCTGCAGAGCAGGGGAACTCATATGGAGACCCAGGGAGGAGACGATCTGCCAATTATGCCACACAGAGGTTGAGACAAAGGAGCATTACATATGCCGTCACCCAATATACTATGAGATTTGTGGGAGGTTTCACTATCTGTTCCATGAGGGATTCAGCCCACTTTCCAGGATCATTGACTTCCCAGACCAGCGTTGCCTAGGGCTCTTCATGCTCGAGCTCCATAGACACAAGGACATTTTCTTGAGAGAGCTTCGGGCCCAGCCACCTCAACCCCTCCCTCGCCAGCCAACCATCACCAATTTCTTCCAAGCCTAGTAGGAGGACACCAATACAGAGGATCCCGTGGACACACCTTGGGCTGCAGTGGACCCACCTCGCCTGAGAGGAGTTAGCTTGGACCGGGCCTTTGCATTCCAATGTGCCCAGCACCCCCACGATCCCCTCAACCCCTCATTAGCTCCAGATCCAGGACATGCTCCATCACCATCAAGCTACCTTTCCAAGTGATGTAGCTGAGGAAGGATATAGTCATTAGCCCCATGCTTGATATTTTGAAGAGTGGTATAGCTATATAGAGTGTGACCAGCTACATCCTTGAGAAACCTGTCCATGAATGGAAGAGGAAAGCCATATTTACAGTCACTTTGTTAAGAGAGTGGAAATCTACACATACCTGAATTTTGTTGGACTTCTTCTTGGGTGTGATGACCATGGGGGACAGCCAGTCAGAGTGTTCAATTGGCGAGGCGATGCTGGTGGCCTTCATCTTTTCCAACTCCAGCTTGACTGCAGATGTTGATGGTGATATTGATGGCAGAGGTCGATGGTGAGGTTGAATGGCAGCAGGAGGTGGGGGCGTTGAAGGATGCTGATAGACATTCAGTCTACTCATGGATCACAAGTGCTACCTTTTGGTCTCCTGGACCCTTTGGGTCTTTAGTAGACATTAATAAATCTTTCTTTCTTTCTCTATCTACAACAATACATACATATGTATGTATATATAATGCATAAACTTACACACAGATGCATGCGCGCGCGCGCACGTGCGCACATGCACACATGTATTGTCTCGAAAGTTACAAGAGTCTTACAGCCATAGCATGCCTCATGCTTCTAGCGCAATCCCTAGCAATGTGGCCCTGTTGTCGCCAGAATCACACTGGTCCGGTTTCTCGTCAATCTCCATCCTCTGTCTGAAAAGCGAACCATTTGATCTCTGCAACCTCATGTGGTCATCTGAAATGAATGGATCAAAGACAAGGACAATAACTCTGGGCACCCCATCAGTGCTAGCAGTAACCGCTGCTGAGGCGAATGAGGGTAGTCCTGGGAGGACATGGACCTCCAAAAGCTAACTGAAAGCAGCACCTACGGACCTCAGCGGCAACTTGCAATAGGCCAGTGGGAGGCCTGGGAACTTGAGTGAGATGGGGGTGAGTCGTTGGTCCTCTGCCACAGTATATTTGACCAAGGGGAAATGGGTTGCATGCTAGTGCCTGGTTTGTGGCTTCCGGAGAGTCAAATTCTCCGTGGAAGAAGCCTCTACCAAGTACATGAGTATCCTGAAAATTCTCAATCAGCTCAGTGGGGAAAGCTGCCACAAGCCAATCCCATACTTGAGAGCAGGTAGAATGAGAGCCATAAATCCGGCCAATAAGGGTTTGTGGGGCTCCCTGTTGAATATGATGCCAAAAGACCTGGAAGCTTGGAGCTCCTTCATCTTGGGCGAAGTTGATAGTTCACCCGGCCCATAAGGGTTTGCAGAGGACCTGGAGCTTCTTCGTCTTGGGAGAAGTTGATAGTTTGAAGACACGGACAATAACTCTGGGCACCCCATCAGCGATAGCAGTAATAGGCCCATGTGAGACCTAGGAACTTGAGTGAGATGGGGGTGAGTTGCTGGTCCTTTGCCACAGGATCAAAATTTGTATGATATTCGAAGAGGAAGATTTTCTTTTGACCAAGGGGAAGAGGGCTACATGCTAGTGCCTGGTTTGTGGTTTCTGGAGAGTCAAAGTCTACGTGGAAGAAGCCTCTACCAAGTACACGAATATCCTGAAAATGCTCATTCAGCTCAGTGGGGAAAGCTCCCACAAGCCAATCCTGTACCTGAAAGCAGGCAGAATAAGAGCCATAAATCCGGCAAATACGGGTTTGAGGGTTTCCTGTTCAATATGATGCCGAAGGACCTGGAGCTCCGTCGTCTTGGGAGAAGTTGATAGTTCGCCCGGCTAATGGGGGTGAAGAGGGATTGGTTTTGGCAGAGGCCATAATGCTAATCAAAACGGAATGGCTGACTTGATTACAAAAAGATTTTTCAGTATGTTGATGCAGGCAAGGAAGCGGGAGGGGGAGGGGCAGGAGGACGGGCTGAGAAGAGGACAAGCTAAGAAGAGGGGTGGAGAGGACGGCGAGAGGGCGGGAGGTGGAAAGAGGAAGGCGGGACAGGCACAGGATGGAGGCGGACAGCCAGCAGGGAAGGGGGGGGGGGGGGGGCTGGATGCGAGGAGAGAGTGGAATAGATGGTGGGCGGCAGAGAGGAGGGGCGGGCTGGAGGGCAGGTAAGAGGAAGGCGGCAACAGTGGGCAGAATGGGGGGGGGGGGTGAGCGCTGGATGAGCAGGAGAGAAGGGGCAGGAGGCGGGTAGCAATCGGAGTAGAGGGAGGCGCACAGGTGCGCAGGCAGGATGGCGGGCAGATCAGCAGTACGGGGAGCTCCGAAGGTATGTGCCTAGCCAACATTCAAATAAAATGCACTCTCTTCTGACTGGGATTGTGGGTCTTCTTCTCTTCAACTCCCACTGGACTCTCTTGGCATCACCATGCCCCTGCTATCACCTTACACTCTGTGATGAGGATTTCCGGCTTCTAGCCATGATTTTGTATTGATTCTTTCATACTTAATAGAAGTCTCTTTCTTGCCAAATAAAAAAAATGATGCGCAGCACATCAAACTTCTCTTTTTCCAATATCATGTAAAGCATTTGACCTAACTTCCAAAGCAAAGAAAACGCTACCTTCTTCTGTGCCACATACTGAGGCAATACATTTGCTGCTAGGAAAAAGTGTACTATCTGAAGAATCAGACGAGAATGAGTGGTTTGCATCCTTCACCGATGAAAGCCTTCCATTGCGCACCACCATTACGACACAAAAAGCTGGAACGTTTTGTGCTACAACTGCTGACGTTCTTGTACCATTCAACAATCTGCAGATATAATCATCAGTATTAGAATTGCAGCCTTTGCACTGGTAATGATCTTTCCAAAGGCTCATACATAAGTCCATAATAGCATCAACTTTATTAATGTTTTTTTTTCCGGGAAAAAGATCCTTCTATTAGTTACCGACAGAAACAGCCAAAATGGCTAAGTTCAAAATGGGAAACGAGAGTCAAGAGGAGGATGCACTTCTCCTCGGGCTGGCCGCTCTAGGAGAAGAAGGCTATCTCATACAATGGGGGGATGGAGAAATAACCACACAGGTGGTCTGTAATGCCAAGTGGGCTCACCACCACTATTGTAAGAAAGGGACTGTGCCCCCAGATCCTAAGCAAGGCCTCCCAATGCTTCCTCATGCGGTCTGAGCCACCCTGAAGCTACCCCCACTAACCTCGGAGGGTATGAATGATATCGAGCCAGATGCTCCGGATAGACTCCGCTGGAGGGTGCCTTCGATGGCTTCGCTGAATCAAGCTCTCCATATATGATGCCACACGGCTATACTACTGCAAATCTCCCATCTCTGGCTAGAACCTTGAGTCTAGCAATTTGTAGGCAGAGCTGGAACTGGCACAGTGGAAATACAAAGGTGAGAGACCTAAAGAGCTAGTCCCCCACTTCCTCCCCATACGGCATGATGATCGCAGCCTCAGTGGCCCACGCAACAGTGCCCCACATAACAATATAGGCAGAAGCCCGATCCATAGTGAAAATGCGTAGGATCCTCTGTCAGACCTCCTGAGCCTTTGGGCAATCCCAAAGACAATGACACTAAGACTCCTAGGGATGGCCACACTTCTGACATTATGCTAGTCTACCCCAATGGCCAACCAATAATCAATTTTGCTTCTCTTTAATGCTGCGCTTATGCCTGTTGTGATGCGACCTGCTGGCCTTTATGCTGAGAATAGCTGAGTAGCTGCCAAGGACCTATACTGGCTGCTGTGGCTGCTGCCGACAGGGTTCCTTTCCCCCATGTGATGATGATGATGTTGATGCTGCTGAAACTGAAAATGATGCTGATGGTTCTGATGCTGATGATCACGATGATGATGAAGATGATGGTTCTGATGCTAATGCTGATGATGATGCTTCTCAGGGTGACCTAAATGCTTATCCTAACTGCTGGCACTAATCATCATGAATTAAGCCAGTTCATGCTGAAGATTAGCCATGGCACGGGCGTGCACGTGACTGGGACTACCAATGTGCTGCTACTGCTGGAGTGCCCTCCACCTCTGACATCTGCATCCTGTGGCCCAGCCATGCAATGAAAGCAAAGAAGGGGGTACCAGGTAATTCCTCTCTGTCCTCTGGAACCCACCATGTCCACTCTCTCGGGTCCCACTAGAGACTCATAATAGGCTGGCCCTCCCACATCCATAGTTGCCATAGTCTCTCTCTGGGCACCTTGGCCGCTGGAGAGTTAATGTGCCACTCGTGTACGAAAACCAATCACCCTCACCCTCCCACATCCATAGTTGCCATAGTCTCTCTCTGGGCACCTTGGCCGCTGGAGAGTTAATGTGCCACTCGTGTACGAAAACCAATCACCCTCACCCTCTGCAAGGTGCATCCCCTACTCTAAGGGGGTCTCTGATCTCTCCAATTTGCGATGAAGTCAAATGGAGAAGGTGAGTAAACGGAGTACTCGTTCGTGCCATGAACTGCTAGGGGTGTCCCATGTGCCTAGTGAACACTCCCAGCCACTGTGGAGGAGAAGGATCCAGCATCGGGGCCAGCCACTCCAAAGGGACGGAAGAGTTGACATCGAGGCTACGTCGGTCTCTACCTTGGATCCCAATAAGGCGTCTCTCTTGAGCCTTTGGAGGCAGTTGTCTAAATGCAAGCCAATCTCCAAGTAACCTAGCGGGGCCTGTACTCAAGGCTCCCCGCGATACATACAGGCAACCCCCAAGCATGTGACCACTAGGCAGATGGACCATGGGATTCCAGATCAGAGGCTACCGGAGCCGCTTCTCGAAGGCTACTGGAGCTAATTGCTCTACAGGGCCGACTTGACATGATCCCAAGCATGCAAGGGACTGGCTGCAAATCTGTCCTCAAATGCTGGGCTAAAGCCACGTGTCCGCATCTCTGTGAAAATCCTTCTTGTGCTCTGAGGCCAAGGGCCCCCCAAGATCGGAGTGCGGCCGGAGATCCTCGCCAAGAGGGGAAGAAAACCTCTAATAATCAACTTGCCCAACAAGGCACAGCTCTGAATGAGGGGGTCGCTGATGCCCAGCCCCCCTCTACTTCACGGCTGGAGGATCACTCTCCAGGCCACCTTGGCGCCTGGGTAGGTCTCCCGTCACTAGCAGCCCAAAGAAAGTTCCTGATAAAACGTTGAACCTCACCAATACATGCCTGGGAGAAAGACCAACAGGAGGTGATGTACCACATGGTGGCGAGAAGAACCTAGTTTGTCACCACAACCTGGCTAGCTAAGGAAAGCCTGGTAGAACTCCAGTATAACAGTTTCTTCCGAATGCTCAGAAGAAGAGGGGCTAGCTGCTACTTTGGGGAGATGTTGATGCCAACCTGGGATCCAAGATAACGCACTAGAGTGCCCCTCAGGACCCATTGATGAGTCAACCCAAAACCCACACAACTTGTGACAGTTGATCTGTGCTCCGGATGCACAACAAAAAATCTCAATTGCCTCGGTAAATATGTGGACGTTCCCCTCATCCCCCGATAGGTATGTTGTTGTATCATCAGTGAACTCAGAATCAAGTAGCGGCTCCTGTGCTCGGATGGGAAGACGTAGTCCCTGGAGCCCGGTCTCCTGGGCGGAAAGAAAAAATTTCATGGTCTCGACGACAAAAAAGGAAGGGATAAGGTGCTAGAGGGCACCCCTACTGGACTGATCGAGAAAGCCGAAATCTGTCACCTCTAGCTCCCTGAATAAGAACATGGCTGTGAGAAGCCGAGTAGAATCCTGATACACCTCGGATCCACTCCTCTAAGAAACCCATCGTGCACATCGTTCCCTCCAGAAAGCCCCAATCTACTCTGTCATAGGCTTTGTCAAAATCAAGAAGGAAAACAATCAGATCATGCTGACGCGGTTGCCTCCCAGAAGGTGAAGATGTTGTCTAGAATACTCCGATCTTGAACGAAGCCCATCTGTGTACCATGAATCAAGTCAGGGAGAAAGGGTTGCAGTCTCCGGTTGATGGCCTTGGCCAAAATTTTGTAGGCCGTCCCTAGGAGGGTGATGGGTCTCCGTTGCCGAATCTTCAGTTTGTCACCACCCTCCTTGGGAATCAAGTGTATGAAACCCTCAAACAACCTCTCCGGCATGGCTCCCGTGACCATTATCTCATTGAAGACAGACATGAGGCCGCCTTCCATGAGATCCTAGTGATGAAGAAATAATGAGATAGGAAGCCCATCCTCTCTCGGGCTTTTGCCCCTAGGTAATGCCGTCATAGACTCTACCAACTCCTCCGATGTGAAGGGGGTTAGGAGGAAAGTCTGGAAAGAGTGCACGACCACCTCTCATGTATGCTGCCAAACCCACTCGTAGCCAAACCCGCTCACCTGCATCCAACACCTATGAGAAAATGGGGGCACCTATGAGAAGGGTGCTGAAGAAATCTGTTGAGAAGAATATTGAAGAAATTTGTGGTGATGGGGGTCTATAACAATGGATCCATCCTGGCCTCGTAATCTACGGATACCCTCTCTCCACCTGTGTGGGCCTACAATCTCAAAGAACTCTCTAGTGACCCTGTCTCCCGCCTGCATCCAGAGGAGGCTCTGGCATGATATTTGTACTCCACCCGCCGCTCCTCCATGGATTTGAGCATTGTACAAGCGACAGCCAGTTGGCTCTCAATCCATGGGCTATCTGGTGCACTCTCTGAAGCCGCTGTAGAGAAGCAAGACCCCTGCGAATGCTCACATCCAAACTCTAGCAGATGCCAAGGGTCTTGCCCCTTGAGGGCTAGAATCAACTCCTCCCACGCCAAGTACTCTACACCTTAAACTGCAGCCATGCCACCACCAAGCTTGTCCTCCGCCCACTCTAACATGTTAAAATCTCCACCCATACACCAGAAATCAACCAGTGGTAGGGACTGACGAACTGCAGAAGGTGGCCTGTTGCAGGGTTCAGTGCGTATACATTCACGAAGCACATAATGTCCTCTCCAATCCTGATGGTCACCCACTCAACACATCCAATGACAATGGTGCCTGAGTCAACCATTGCCGGCAGCAGCTACTCACTAATAGAAATGCATGCTCCACCCTGTGTCCCAGAGGGGCCAAAAGAGTGGGACTAGAAGGTGTGACTCTTGCCTTGCAAGATCTTCCTGTAGACGAGTACGTCCCTCCGAAAGATGGTGCTCCTGAATGAAAAGAATATCAATGGGTCCACCAACTGCCGCTCTGTGGAGCTCCTCTGAAAGGACACCATGGCTCTGAAAGCATTGTGGACCCCACAGACCCTTGATGTTCCATGAGACAATCTGCATAACTAAGATTGGTGGGAAGCCGAACTATCTGAACTGTCCTCCACTCAAAGAGTCTTAGGCGTGGGTTTGATGGAGAGTAATTACTGTCGATCCTAGGGCAAAGCCGTTAACAGATGGGCACGAATCCTGGCCTCCATGTGTAGCCACTTTGTTCGAGCCCTAGATTATGCACATACTCTGGACTCCATCTGTCACAGTGCAAGTATCAGTAGGAGGGGGTAAGTGGTACTGCCACTAAAACATGAAGAACAAGCCAAAGGCCAAAGGTGGGTAAGTACATGCAAGTCGTGCAAATGATGCGAGAGCTTTATGGCCTGACCCTGAATAGCAGTGGATGCTAACTCCATGCTCCATTCCGCTCCCTGTGCTACATTCAGAGGGAAGGGGAAGATCATCACGCCACTCTCTGGGGCGGACGGTTTGGAGTAATAAAGCACCACACATATGCGAATGGGAGCCACCGTCTCCTCGAACATGCTAGTGTCGTCGATGGGGAGACACCTGAAGAAACTATAATCAACTGGCTACCCCAACACCCTGGGGGAGCCACCTAGCGACTCAGGATGGAGAACCCACACTCGATTGTCTCTACCCCCTTGATTTTGTCGTTTCGACCCGAGCTTTGAGAATAGTTTCTGCTACGAAGGGAAACGGACCACGGCTCCTCCAATGCATGAATGGTATCGGCTTGGAAAAATCATGGATTAAACAGCGGGCCGAGTTGGCCGACTGTCTCCACTTCAGGTCTAGTGCACCCAAGGGGTGGCGCTAGTGCTTTGGAGAGACGGAGGGGGTTCCAGTGCAACCAAAGCTGAGGGAGCTGAAAAGGGGGTGGGGGGGGTGTTTTGGGGGGAGGGGGTGGTTCCTGGAGGGTACTGGGGAGGCCCCATCACCGTCAAGGGGTTGCTGTGGCAAATGCTCAAAACGGTTCTCTAACACAACAGTATCCTCCTAGATCTTGCCAGTCTGGCATGCCTGTCGACACCGCTCTACTCTAGAAGTCGGCCGGCAGTTCTACCTCGGGGCGATGGTCTACTACTCTCTTGCGCCAGTCTCAACCGAGGACACGTCTTGGTGCTCTAGTACCTAGGGGCTTGTGTCCTGCACACACCCCTGGGGAAGGTCTATGTAGGCATATGCTCACTTATGGTAGTGCTATGTGTGAACAGGGCTTAACCAAGGGCATTTTTTCCCATGTGGTTTTTCCCCTTGGACATCAAGTGTGAAAGGACACTCTTAACATATAATATTTTGTACTTCTATATTATATGGATGTGGCACACATGCAAGGGTTGACTTGCATTTTGTGGATACCACACTTTTGGTTCTCTCTCTCTCATTTCTGTGTGTGAGCTTCTCTACCATGCACTTAACCCTAATGTGCAGGTTTGTGTGTGTGAGTCCAACACCCAACAATTGGTATCAGAGCTGGCCCTGAAATTCTGTCGCTGGAAGAAAACCTGCAGATTTCCGTCGCTCAGCGGAATTCCGTCGCCGTCCGTTCGACAGTTCCGTCGATTCCGGCCGGCAGTTCCGCCACCTCCACCAGCCACTTCCAGCCGCCAAAAGCCGGCGGCACTAGTGGGGAGCCCACCACCGCCGCTCAGCCCACAGGCGGCGCCTCCCTGCCCAGCCGGCGGCGATAGTGCGCATAAGCCCGCGGCCGCCCAACAGCGCCCCCGCTCTGTCACGTTCCGTTCCGTTCCGGCCGCCTTCGACGTTGCATACTGGCCACACAGAGCCGCTGTCGCGACATCTCCGTTCCGGCCGCCCAGAGTCATCGGCGCTTTTCGCCTCCAGCTTGTTCGGGCCTCGCCTGCGGCCTTCGTCTCCAGCTCAGTGCTCGCCTTGCACCTACCGCCTCCGCATGGCCTGTCTGCTCTGCGCGCCACCTCCGCCTGTTCGCCACATAATACGAGGACCCCGTCTGCTCCTCCCCGTCGACCCTGCGCTCCAGCTCCGACGTCCCTGGTGGTGCAGATACGCATGTCCCATCAGCTCAGTGCACTCCAGTTGGCGCAAATACGCGTGTCCCATCAGCTTAGTGCGCTCCAGCTACAGCTCCCGTCGACCCTGCGCTCCATCTTCACGCCTGCGCCTGGCTGCAGGCCCCTCAACGTACGCGCCTGTGTGCTCCCCGCCTAGCACCTGCTTTACACGTGCTGTCCCCAAAGGTATTCTCTGTGCATTTTTTTATTCAAACACAAATACAAATTCTGCAGCCATTTCAGTGCAGGACAGATACAATTTTGCAGACACTACAGTGCATGTGGTGAAAATATGCAGATTTTGCAGACACTACAGTGCATGTGGTAAAGGGTTCAGGCGATTTGGGGGATTTTTCAATTTCAGGAGAAATTGAAAAAATTGGGCATGTTGCTTTGCTTGCAATTTGGGGGTTTTCAAAATTGAGGTCAAAATCAGCAAATTGAACCTCTTTCAGTTGCAGAAATTTGGGGCTTTTGTGAAAATTGGCCAATTAGATGCACATTGAAGCGATTGGAGTGCATGAAAATTAGGGATTTTCATATTGGAGCATGTAATTGGGCATTACAACTCTCATTTGTCGCGTATGTATACACATTGTGTGTAATTGGACAATTTGGTGCAGGTTTACACTTGCTTTGGTTTGCAGGCATACATTTGCACAGGACATTTGGTTGCCTGGCAGTGCACATTGGTGCTTGGTTTGCTTGCAGGTATATTTTGTTGACATGGCACAGAATGCTACAAATGTATTTGGTGTGCTCATCCAGGAGGACAAGTTGGATGGATCTAACTACTCCCTCTGGAGTTTCATGATCCGTAATTTGCTGGTAGCCAAAGGGCTTTGGGACATTGTGTGTGGTGATGACACACACCCACTTACCATACAGCTAGCCACGCCTCAAAGGGGAGGTGCTCAAAGAGCTCCTGATGTAGAACCTGCTCCCACACAAGAGCAGAAGAGATGGGACTCTAGAGATGCACAGACCATGTCATTGCCTTTCAGTGAAAAGGACTATTATTCTGCACATTCGTTCTTGCAAGACATCGAAGCTTGCATGGGACACATTGGAAGCAATGTATCAGGTACGCAACGAGGCAAGAGTTGCCTACTTGAAGAGGCAATTGGATCTTCTTTCTGTGGATGAGGGTGACTCCATGGCAGATCATCTCACCAAAGTGAAAGATTTGCAGGAACAATTGCTCAACATTGATGAGGTTATCCCAGACAGACAGATGGTCACCAACACTCTTCATTCTTTACCACCTTCCTACTTGGGCTTTCACACCTCTCTCAACCTCTCAATGAGAGGAGGTGGTGATCCCGTCACTTTTGAAGAGCTAGTGGGTTTACTCTTGCAGGAAGAGCAAACAAGAGCAAACTTATCGAGCAACCGTGGTGGAGACAAGGCATTTACAGCCAAGGATAAGGGTAAAGCAAAGAGCTTTAAGCATGGGGGACAACAGTCTAGCAAGGCTGGTCATGGACAGCCCTCTTCTGGTGGTGAAAAGTCTGACAAAGGGTATGCAAACAAGCCCAAAAAGAAGGGCAAATGTCACTATTGCCATAAGCCTGGACACTACATCAGTGAATGTAGGAAGCGGATTGCAAAAGAGAAAAGGAAAGAAGCAGGCAATGCAGTAGAAGACTCTTCTAATGACAAAGCACAGCAATCAGCTAATGTAATCCAAGAAGAGTACACTTTTTTGGTCACATGCACTAGTGGCACACCAAGTGCTTCAGACACTATTGCATCTGACAGACAGAATGCATCATGGTATTTTGATAGTGGTGCTTCGAGCCACATCACTTCATGCAAAGATGTATTTCAGTACTTGGTTTATGCTTCAAATGGCTGCACTGTATCATGTGCAGATCATACCACATATCCAGTAAAGGGAATTGGAAATGTCATACTTATTGCAGTCAATGGTGCCAATATATGTATGAAAAATGTATTGTATGTTCCAGGGATAAAGAAAAATCTACTCTCTGTCTCAGCCATAAACGACCAAGGTTTAAAGGTTGAATTTGAAGATGGGAAGTGTTTGGTAAAAGACCCATCAAAGGGTTATGCAATAGTCACTTCTGGAACACGATACAGAGGCTTGTATAAGCTGGACAGCTATGACAAGCGTACTTATGATGCAAATACAGTGGCTGCCCACACTCCTGCTATGCTAATGCAGAGCTATGGCATGCTTGTTTTGGGCATGTAAATTTTCGGAGTTTGATGCTTTTGCAGAAGCATCATATGGTTGATAATATGCCGCCTCTTGAGTCTCCACCAAGACATGTATGTGAGGGGTGTATTTTGGGAAAGATGCAACGAAAACTATTCCCCAAAGATGGAGCTGTTAGAGCTGAAGTAAATTACAGCTCATACATAGTGATGTATGTGGTCAAATGCGGACACCATTCATAGGGGGGCATCTTTACTTCGTCACATTCATTGATGACTACTCCAAGTTTGCTTGGGCTTACCCGTTGAAAGCGAAAGAAGATGTGTTTACATGCTTTCGACACTTTGTAGCAATGGCTGAAAATATGTGTGGATGTAAAGTCCAAACACTCCGCTCAGATAGAGGTGGAGAATACATGTCAAATGCATTCAAGGATTATATGCTTCAAAAGGGCATCAAACACCAATGTACTGTGCCTTATACACCGCACCAGAATGGTGTAGCTGAAAGGAAAAATAGATCTCTCATGGAGATGGCAAGATGCATGGTGAAAGCACAAAAGTTGCCTCACAAATTTTGGATGGAAGCTATAATGTGTGCAACTCATGTGTTGAACAGGTATCCAACAAAAGCTTTGAAAACCATAACACCATTTGAGGCTTGGTATAACCGAAAGCCAACAGTGGACTATATGTGTACGTTTGGGTGTTTGGCATATACACATGTGCCAGAACAACTCCGAACAAAGCTAGATGACAAAGCAATGAAATGCATTTTTGTGGGCTACAGCAATGAGAGCAAAGGTTACCGTCTTTATAATCCAACTACACGAAAGATTTTTGTAAGTAGAGATGTGGTATTTGCTGAAAATTCAGAACAGCCCATGGACAGCTTGTATAAAAGCAATGATATAGGCATACAGGACATGTTTGATGGACTTTTACCCATTGCAATTAGGGGGGATTCAGATCAGCCAGCCCCTACACAAGAAAATCCTCATGTAGAACATGTGGAACAGCCAGCCATTCAGCCCCCTTCTATGGAAGAAGTGGAAGATCTTGTCAGGGTAGACACAGCCAAGTCAATGCCAAGATAGTTGCTGAAAACTTTGCAAGAAAGCAAACTTGCAGTTCACTCACAGGTAGAACAAGGGCTAGTTCCAGCCATGCTTTGAATAGGGGGAGTCTGCATTAGCAATGGGTGGTCTCTTTGATTCAGAAGAGCCTTCTTCTTATGAAGAAGCACATGAGAATGAGCATTGGTTGCAAGCTATGCAAGCTGAAATTTCTTCTATCATGAAGAACACTACATGGGATCTTGTGGAATTGCCTAAAGGCAAGCATGTCATTGAAACAAAGTGGGTGTACAAAGTCAAACGAAAATTTGATGGTACTATTGACAGGTACAAAGCAAGACTTGTGGCTATAGGCTACTCCCAGAAAAAGGGAATAGATTATGAAGAGACTTTTGCTCTTACTTCCAGAATGACCACAATAAGATCAGTGATTGCATTGGCTGCACATAAAGGATGGAAAGTGCATCAATTGGACATCAAAGCATTCTTAAATGGGGATTTATAGGAGGAAGTATATGTAAATCAGCCCATTGGTTTTGTAGTTCCTGGTGAGGAACATAAAGTATGCAGGTTACACAAAGCATTGTATGGGTTAAAGCAAGCTCCAAGAGCTTGGTATGATAAGATACATGCTCATCTAACCAAAAGCACATTATATGTGAAGAAAACCGATGCCGATATTCTCACAGTCATCTTGTATGTAGATGACATGCTCATTACAGGTACTAGCAAAGCACAAATTTCAGATTTCAAAGCTGATTTGAAAGCTGAATTTGATATGTTAGATTTGGGGGCTTTACACTACTATCTCGGCATACAGTTTATGCATACAGATGATGGCATTGTTATGCAACAATTAAGTATATAAAAAGTTTGCTAAAAAGGTTTCACATGGATGAATATAAGCCCATTTCTACTCCGGTAGAACCAGGTGTACGGCTTACTATGCATGATATTGGAGACCCTTTCGAGGCCGGCATTTACAGCCAGGCATTGGGATGCCTCATTTACTTGTGTAACACGAGGCCAAACATATCTTTTGGGGTGTCTTTGTTGAGCAAATTCATGCACAGCCCAGGCACAAAGCATTGGCAAGCAGTCAAACGCATTTTTCGTTATCTTAAGGGTACCCTGGATCTTGGTTTGTTCTATCCCCGGGGGGGGCAACTTGCAGCTTTATGCATACAGTGATTCAGATTGGGCTGGTGATTATGAAACCAGGCAATCCACCAGTGGAAATTGTTTTTTTCTTGGCAGTTCATGCATATCTTGGTTGAGTAAAAAGCAACCCACTGTTGCTACATCTACTTGTGAGGCTGAGTACAGGGCAATCTTCACAGCTACAGTAGATTGTGTATGGTTGAGGAGACTATTGGCTGATCTTCGTGAGTGTCAGCAGACACCCACCACCATTCTCACTGATAGCCAGAGTGCTATTGCCGTGGCACGAAATCCAGTATTTCATGCACGTACCAAGCACATTGAGATTCATTATCACTATGTCAGAGAGAGGCTACATGCAGGGGAGATCAGTTTATCTTACTGCCCTACACAGGATAATGTTGCAGATCTATTCACAAAGGCTTTACCTCGAGAAAAGTTTGAAGCTTTCCGCAAAGCTTTGGGCTTACTCTCATACAGAGAGTGATCTGCTACCTTGTACAGGTTCACACTTTCACTACAGGGGGGATTTGTAGGACACTCTAACATATAATATTTTGTACTTCTATATTATATGGATGTGGCACACATGCAAGGGTTGACTTGCATTTTGTGGATACCACACTTTTGGCTCTCTCTCTCTCTCTCTCATTTCTGTGTGTGAGCTTCTCTACCCTGCACCTAACCCTAATGGGCAGGTTTGTGTGTGTGAGTGTGTGAGTCCAACACCCAACAGTCTACACTAGGGCTGGGGGAAGGGGGACTAGAGGCAGCCGCCTGGACTATCGTCGGGGACAAGCTCTAGCGAGATGCTCCAGATGGAGCATTAGCTTGGGAGGCCAGAGTACTCAACTCTCTGTAAAATAGGTTTCCCCACAGACTAGGAAGCAAAATGGAGTGAGGTACGGACTCCAGGGAGGCAATGCAAATGCGAAGAGCTGGAATCCCTATTGTCCATCCAAGAACCGAAGCCGCGGAGGGGGAAGATTATCACAGGAAAGTCTGAGTTGCCAACCAAAGGATCGGATTCCAGGATAGAAACCCCCGAGAGCGATAAACACCTGAATGGGAAGACAAGAGAGAGGATAAGGGGGATGCAGATAGCACAAGGGGAGGCGGGGGGGAACAACAAAGAAGAGGAAGGCAGTGGGGGCTATGGAGAGGAGGAGGACGGAGAGGTGCAGAGGAGGGGGCGGCGCCTAGAATGGCGGAGGTGGGTGGAGGCGGCCAGGAGGAAGGCGAGGGGGGATGGGTGGCAAAGAGGAAGATAGAGGGGGATGGGAGCGGCGTACGGACGGCGGGCCGTGCAAGGGCGTAGGGAGTAAGGCAAGGCAGGGAGGTGGACACGTGGTACCGAGGCGAGGGCATACAAGTGGTAGAGGGGCGGAAAACAGGGGCTCACCGGGTGCAGGCAAGAGGGTTGAAGGCAGGGTGCACAAGAGGCAGGGTGGGCCATCGGCGAAAGGCAGTACGCAAGGGGAGGAGGGGGGTTGCAGTACGCAAGAAGAGAGGCAGAGTGTGGGAGAGGGCAAAGGTAGGCGGAAGCACTCAGGAGGAGGGAGATGGGGGTAGCGCGAAGGAGGAAAGGGGGAAGAGAAGATGCTCCAGCTCCCGAACTTCTGACACAACTTTATTAATGTTTAGCCTACAGAACTGAACAAATGCATGCAGGCTTTCTTCACAAAACGTCCCGTAAAATATTGGTGCTAATACAATGTCCCTGCCTAGTAGTGTACTTGCATAGCATCTCTACCTTCATTATTGTACTGTTAATTTAATTCTCAGTGATTGGTTAATAGATAGGAGTAGACATATAAATCTTCATAAAGTGAGGGGTCACCATTGAGAGCGCATGCTAGCTCCGATGGGCCCAACGTCGACACCCACCAGGTGCAAGCCCTCGACACAACAACTTCAGATCCAGGAGTATATCCTCTCGAGATGGTCTACATCATCATTTTCATGCTTGTATTGGCCATTTATGAGGCCCAGCATATGCATATTTATTTAGGCATTTTTCCTAGTTTTTTATGCCTTTTATAGCATTTTTATGCTATTATGATGTTGTCGGTCTGCTACAGTTGGCCGACTAGCTTTCATGAGGGGTATATAAGGATTGACCCCTTTCCCCTCATTTCATCTCATTATTCTACATCCACTTGAGGTCATTAGCAGCTGCTTCTGCTTCTTATCATTGTAAAACACCTACGGGTTTCCCTCGTGCTCAGTTTTCAGCAATAAACATCAATTTCCAGCATTTACAGGTCTTGTACCTTAAGGTAGGCATACCACATACACACCCAATATGAAATTGCCACTATAACAAATTCAGCTATCTTTAAAACAATCTTGGCCTACACCTGTGTTCAGGGTTGTTTCTCGTACGCGTACGAATCGATTCGTACGTACGATTCGTACGGTACGATACCGTACGATATCGTACGGTACGATATGCCAGATTTGCCCGTTTTTAGCCGTTGCGCCGCCGCCGACTGCGCATTTTCGTGGCCGTTTCTGTCCGTTGCGCCGCCGCCGACTGCGCGTTTTCGTGGCTGTTTTGTAGCCGTTTGCTGGCCGTTTTGGGCATGCTTTGTGGCCCATGTGCCCATTGGCCATGGCCCATGCTACATGGCCTTGGCCCTTATAAAATGCCCACCCCCTAAGCCTCTCTCAAAGCTCTAGCCTCTCAATGCTCATTACTCAAGCCATCAAGCCCCCCCCTCTCTTGAGTCTTGCTCAAGTGACCATCAAGCCCCCCCCTCTCTCTCTCTCTCTCTCTCTCAACTCTCAACTTTCAAGCCACTCTCTCCCCCATAGGCCCTCTCTCAAGCCTCTCTCTCTCTCTCAAGCCTTTAGGCTTTCTCTCTCTCAAGAGTCAAGACTCAAGCCTCACTCTCATTTTCTCAAGCCTCTCTCTCTCTCTCTCTCTCTCTCTCAAGCCTATCCATCTCTTGAATCTTCTAACTTCTCTCTCTCTATTACAATGACAAGGGAGAAGAATGAAGCCTTCAATGTGCATGCTATCCATGTAGAGAAAGCCGATGGAAAGTCCAAGTCATATAGGTGGACTTGTAAGTATTGTGGCAAACAATACACAAGTGGAGTTACTAGGCTTCTCCAACATGTTGGAAAGGTGGGGGGGCAAGTTGCGCCATGCAAGGAAGTCCCCCTTGCTATATCCGATGAGATCTTCAACAAGATCAAGGGTGGATTGGGTGCTCACTATGATAGTGGTAGAAGCTCAAGGGCGGATGATGAGGTCATTTCCCCGCCTTGTGATACATCCTCCCCCGCCGCCTCCATCGGTGCCACCTCCGCCTCCGCCTCCTCAAAGAGACAAAGGCTTGAGTCTCCCATGAGGCAAGCCACTCTAGCCCAAGCCACCGGGGGGTTCTCTTCTTCTCTATCACATCTCCGAGAACGGCAACGGCTAGCGGATATAGAGATTGCACGCACCATTATTGAGTGCAATCTCTCATTCCATGTGCTCAAGGTAGATCAATGGAAGTCAATGGTGAAAGCCATTGCAAATGTGGGCCCATGTGAAGGATGGACCGGCGTCTCCTATCATGACATGCGCACGAAGAGGCTTGTGGACGAGAGGGAAAGAATCGATAGATCTCTCAATCCGGTGCGGGCGGCATGGTCCAAGTATGGGTGTAGCATCCTCTCCGACGGATGGAGTGACCGGAAGAAGAGAGGCATCATCAATATACTTGTCTCTTGCCCTCTTGGCACATACTTTGTACGGGGCGTGGATTCCGGAAAGGCGGGGAGGAAAACATCGGGTGCATTCATATATCGCCATATCAAGCAAGCCATCATGGAGGTAAGTTTCAACTTTCAAATTGCACTAAAGTCTTTAAAGTTTAGGCTTTGGTATATGTGATATGAATCATATGATCATATGTGGCTATATCATGAGTCATGACTCAAGTCTCATACGGCATACGCTCATTGCATCCATTCATGTGCATTGTGACATGTAGGTTGGATCGAAGAACGTGGTGCAAGTCATCACCGACAACGCTTCAAATTGCCGTCGGATGGGGAAGTTGCTCGAGAAGGACTATCCCTCCATAGTATGGACGCCTTGTGCCTCCCATTGCATTGACTTGCTCATGGAGGATATGGGCAAGTTAGTGTGGATGAAGGAAGTAATGACCGAAGCTATCTCTATTGTTACCTTCTTCACCACAAAGGTGAAGGTGCTTGCCATGTTCCGCGAACATAGCAAGTTGGAATTGAAGAAGCCTTCATCTACACGCTTCGCCTACATGTGGCTCGTCTTGGAGCGCCTCCACGATGTGAAATCCTCCCTTCGCCAAACAGTGGTCTCCACAATGTGGAATGAGTGGGATGAGCGAGAATCGGCGGAGGCCAAAGCCATGCAACGGCTTTGCCTAAAGGAGGAGTTTTGGCAGTCGGTCCGCACTATTGTCATTGCGGTCACGCCCTTCTATAGGGTATTGCGGATGACCGACATGGAGGGAGCCACCATGGGCCTTCTTGTTCACTTCATGGGAGAGGCCATAGCAGAGTTACGCGTTTCTCCTTCCATCGACGAGGAGAAGCGCGATGGTATGTTGGCCATTGTGGAGAAGAGATGGAAGTGGATGGGAAGACCTATCCATGGTCTTGCCGCTTTATTGCATCCGGCTTACAAATCACCCGCCCTCTTCACCAACGTGGAGCTACTTGAAGCCCGAGATGCTTACTTGCCCAAAGCATTGCCGGAGGATCGCCATGGGAAGTTCCTTGAGGAGCTCATAAGCTACAATGACCAAAGGGGAGGAGCCGCGTTTGCATCTACTACCTGTTGGAAGAGGGAATCCCTTGTGAAGCCCCTCTTTTGGTGGGAGACATTTGGGTATGCGCTCTCAAGCCTCCAAAAGGTGGCTTTGAGAATCCTAGCTCAGGATTGCTCTTCGGGTGCATGTGAGAGGAACTGGAGTTCCTACTCACTTGTACACACGAAGTTACGTAATCGCTTGAGCACGCAACAGTTAGAGCGGCTAGTGTATTGCCGCGCTAACTTGCGCATGCTGCGCGCAATGCAAAAGATGGAATCAGCGAGACAGGTATAAGTTACAACTTATAAGTTATAAGTTATAAGCATTCAAATTTCAAACTTCAATGTTTATTGAAATTTGGAACCAAATTCTAATACATTGCTTGTCACTTGATCATTGTACAATGTAGGTGAATGTGGATGCATTCAAGCTCACAGGGGACACTCTTCAGAGTGTAAACAAAGTGCAGGATGAGGAGGAGGAGAGGATCTATGCAGAGATCTATCGAGAGCTCGAGTCATTTGATCGACGACCTACTCGCACTCGTCGTGGGCGTGGAGGTAGTGGCAGAGGAGTGCAAGTAGGAAGCCGTGGATGCACGGTTCGTGGTGCTCCCAGGGACATAGTGCATACCTATGTGCGGCGTGGATCGGGTAGCTCCACACTCGCTCTTGCAGATGAGGATGCTCCCTTTGGCTTCTCACATGAGCTTAGAGAGCCCGAGTTCGATGATGAGGGCAACCTTCTTAGCGATGGCGACTTCGGCGAGGCCACTGATGTGTCCTCTTCTCATGAGGATGATTTCAGTGAGAGCTCTGATAGTGATGCCTTTGTCTAGTCTCTCCTTGGGCCTTGGCTCTAGCCTCTCTTTTTGTACTCGCGCCTAGCGCGCATGATCGCATCGCACCTCTATACTTATGTACTTTTGTTTGTCACTTCAAACTTGTTTAGTTGTTTTTAATGATATTTTGGTTTGAAACAACTTCTCTAGACTCTACCCTTCCAAATTGAAAATGTCTATGTTTGTAGGTGTTCTTTAATTTAAAAAACCGTATTTTATCGTACCGTATCCCAAAATTTCATATCGTACCGAATATTACCGTACGGTATCGTATTTTCGTACCGTGACAACTATGCCTGTGTTTTCTATTGCTTTCACTTTCTTTCATGGTATCAGAGCAAAACGCTGACCTGTAAGCAGAAGAGAGCTGCGTTCTCTGTTTTGGAGCACAGGCTTCAACAGTTAGCTTCGTTTTCTGCAGATTTCAGCGTGGAAGGTACTGCCTTTTCTTCCGGGAGTAGAGCTTCCTCAAGATTGCTGCATTTTCTTCATCTGACGCTTGGGACTATTGTATTTCTGAATTTTCAGCAAAGATTGCTGATTTTTCTACTGATTGGATTGTTGAAGCCCTCTTCTAGGTGCTGTGAGGACAAGGATCTACGGCTTGGAGAGATCTTCCTTCTTCCTCTCCTTTCAATTTCCTGCCGTCCCTCCCTTTCTTCTTGTTGTGCACAGCTTGAGAGGAGGATTTGCTGATTTTTTTTAATTCATCCCCTTTCCTAAGAGAAGGTTTCTTGTCAGAGGACATGGCTTTAGGAGATTTCTCTCCTGCTGCTCCTTCTACAGTTTCTTCTCCAGTGCCTGGATTTCCCACCCACCCTCTCTTCCAGTCTTTCTTGAGGAGGTTTGGATTCTTGGTAGTGATGGCTCTTGGAAACCCTCCCCTTTCTTCTACTAACTATCAGATTTGGTCATATTGGATTCAGTTCACTTTGGAGGCTTCTTGTCTTTGGGCTGTTGTTGCTTCTCCTCAGTTATTGGATCCTATTATCAAGGAGTTTATGATGCTTCTACCAGGATGGTTATTATCCAATTTTTGTCACCTTCCATCCAGGTGGAATATTTATCTGCTTTTTATGATGCCTCTTAGCTGTGGAACTTCAAAAGCGGTATTCGGACTCAGGCATTGCCTCACAACATCAGGAGACTAGGGCCAAGGTGGCCCCCTTGTCAATTTCAGATTCTCTTTCCCCCTCTCAACAAGACACGATCCTAGTGACCACAGCTATGACTTCTTCAGTAGAGGTTAGGGTCACATCGGATGAGGTTGAGGATCATCCATTGATTTCTTCCTCCGTTAACATTGCAAATGATCGTGCCTACCCTCTCCATGGTGTTGATGTCATCATTTCTCTGGGTTCTCCTCCTATGCTACAAGATATGCTTTCAGAGGAGGATTTTGCTTCTTATGTTCTAAAGGAGGCATCTTTAGAGGGAAGTCCATTTTGGTGTCACCGATTCCTACTTCACCAGTACCTATAGTTGTTTCTTCTTCTTCTGAGGAGTCATCTACTACGGTACTGATATTTGTTGCGAATACAGAGGAGGTAACATTTTCCTTGGAGCTATCAGTGGTTCCTTTTCTTGAGAACAACTTCTTTTTGATTGATTTTGGTGTTGCTTCTACCTCACCTGCTTTGGTTGTGTCCATTACTGCAACTTGTACCTCTTCCTTCCGATTTGAGAGGTGGTGTTCTTCTTCGTCCAATGTTCAATCAATCCTTTTCAGTCTTATATGCCTTCCAGGACATTGATCAACCAAAGGATCCCCCGGACTGAACTTCAACTACTTTTGGAGTTTTTACTTCAGCGTGCTGGTATTGGACCGACCCTCTCGTGCTGAAGAGGAGGTGCTGGAATATATCCTCTCCAGATGGTCTACATCATCATTTTCATGCTTGTATTGGCCATTTGAGGCCCTGCATATGCATATTTATTTAGGCATTTTTCTAGTTTTTTATTCCTTTTATAGCAATTTTTATGCTATTATGATGTTGTCCGCTTGCTACAGCAGCTGTCCCCTTTTCCCCTCATTTCATCCCATTATTTTGCATCCACTTGAGGTCATTAGCAGCTGCTTCTTCTTCTTATCATTGTACAACACCTATGGGTTTCCCTCATGCTCAGTTTTCAGCAATAAACATCAGTTTCCAGCATTTATAGGTCTTGTACCTAGGCCTACACCTGTGTTTTCTATTGCTTTCACTTTCTTTCATAGATGTGGATGGCATGGACACACCACCTACATAATGTACATATGCCCCAAGGCCCAAAGCCTCGGGATTTTAGCTAGGCAGCATTATTTTGTCTTTTTCATCTACCAGATTTTTGTAACACATAATCTTTGTAATCCCTTGTCTCATAGACCTTATGGTCTTTTGAAGACGTTTAATATAACTTTCTTTCTTTCTCTCTCTTCGCAGGAAGATGGTATCATCGTATGACGACATATCGTCATTATGTAGCATCACAAGAATACTTTAACTTATCCAGCTAGTTTCCATGGTTCGGAATGCATCATGTATACATTGTATTACCTTTTTGGTATCATAGATCCTCTAGGCCTTTTAAAGACGTTTCTCTCTCTCGACAGCTATATGGTATGCATTAGTTTCCACTTGGTTCTCAGTATATGGGCTCCGCATGGACCGCCTACCACACCTCCAGTACAGTTTGGACTCCCCTTTTCCTCCGGCTCTCTCACGAGGATACCAACTGGGTTATCCGGTTAGATCTCTCAGCCTCTACCCCCATTGCACGTGGATCACACCTTCGGAGCTCCCAACAAAGATGCACTTCTACAGAGATCACCGCCTCACGCTCATTGAGGATGGATTCATCCAGCAGTCGGGCTACCTGAGTGTTCACATGTCCCATGCCATGCGGATTGCGATTGGCCAGATAAGGGTTTCATCCCACCGCCTCAGCGTGGAGAAAGGTAGTGCTAAGTGCGTCTTCAAAGCCTGGAAGCTCATACAGAGACCCAGAGAGGAGAGGATATGCGGATTATACCACACAGAGGTTGAGATGGAGGAGCATTACATGTCGTTGCCCAGTATACTATGAGATCCGCGGGAGGTTTCATTGTCTATTTCGTGAGGGATTTGGTCAACTCTCCAGGATCATTGACTTCCCAGACTAGCGTTGCCTAGGCCTCTTCTTGCTTGAGCTCTGCAAACACAGGGACACTTTCTTGAGAGAGCTTTGGCCCCAGCCACCCTGCCACATCCCTTGCCAGCCAACCATCACCAATTTCTTTTGGACCCAGGAGGTGGAGGACACCAATACAGTGGATCTTGTGGACCAACGTCGAGCTGCTTCGGACCCACCTCGCTCAGAGGAGTTACCTCGGACTAGGACACCACACTCTAGTGTGCCCGACGCCCCTGGCCCCCCGGCCTTTGGCCATGATCACCTCAGCACCTCCAAATCCAGGACATGCTCCACCGCCATCGAGCTACCTTTCCACGTGACATAGCTCAGAGACACCTCTCGGCCATACTCATTAGCCCCATGCTTGATATTTTGGAGAGTGGTATAATATCTTTTGAGGGTTGATGCTGCTCTGTATGATGAGTTTCCATAGACAGTTTTGTATCACCCCAGTGAGATAGCTATGTTTATGTTTTGTTTCTATTTTATTTTTCATTCCATGATGAGATATGCCATGGACATTATTTTATCACTTTGGTCTCATAGGCCTATTGCTAGAGCTCCTAGGATGATTACCACTCCAGCCATATACTGTTGTACTCACTGTCACTTTTGTACTCCCCCATATTCATGTATTCATGTATCCATGTACTCATGTACCCCATTTTGACTAGTAGCATTAGCTTCCCACTCTCCCTAGTTGCTGCTTCCGGATGCTCCCTACTGATGTATTGTATGGCTAGATACTTACCTTCAGTCCTTTCTTTTCTTTTCCACATAGTGTATCAGATGTCATATGGATGTAACTTTGGTCTCATAGGTCACTTTGGCCTTTTGAAGACATTAATATAACATTTCATTTCATTTCTCTCTCTCTCTCTCTCTCTCTCTCTCTCTCTCTCTCTCCACTGGGAGCTAGACCGGCTAGCAGCACCTTTTTTACTATGCGGATGGTGCTAGATGCGATAGACAGGTTACAAAATGGAAAGGCACAGGATCATGATGGGCTAGTTGGAGAGCACTTCTCATATGCACGAGACACTTTGGCTCCGCTCATCGTACATGTGTTTAATCGTGCCATTTGTGAGGGTTTCCTGACAAGCTGGACAGAGCATATCATTGTACCACTCTTTAAGAGTGGGGACCCCATGGTACCAGGCAACTACAGGACGATCATGATTGGTCATTACTTGGCCAAATTATATGGCCCTATATTGGAGTCGGAGCTAAGCCGATGGGCACAGAGGCATGGTCATCGAGCACATGGACAGGCTGGCTTCAGGAGAGGATTTACTACCTTGGATCACATAATGACACTTTGGGCACTTATTGAAGAGGGCAGGCTACAAAAGAGAAGGATATACTGCTGCTTTGTGGACTTCCGCAAAGCCTTCGAAACCGTACCACGTGCCAGGCTTATGCACAGATTGCATGACATTGAGGTACCCGAGGATATGCAGTGGGGGGTATATGCTTTGTATGAGTCTGTGAACAGGCACAGTCCGAGCTCCGCGCCGACTACCTAATAGGGTGTGACCAGCACGATAGCGGTGAAGCAGGGATGCCCGCTATCGCCCACCCTCTTTGGATTGTACATTGATGCAGTCTCTGATTATAAAGACAGATTGGGAGGCCCAGGGGCATGCTTGGCAGGGGTGTTGATACCCATCTTGTTATATGCTGATGATATTGTTCTAATCTCAGACTCTCCAAAGGGACTACAGAGACACCTGGATGCATTACAAGCTTTTTGTGCGGATAGAGATCTGACAGTGAACCTTGGGAAAACCAAGGTTGTGGTGTTTAACACCACACAGGCATGGGTGACGAGATCAGAGCCTCAGTTCACTGTCCGAGGGGAGCCGGTAGAGTACGTCAGGTCATATGTCTACTTGGAAGTTACTTTCACAGGACCGCGTTTCTCCCTGAAGGAGACAGCAGCAACTAGATTAGCTTGAGGGCACTTGAGAGGCAGTGTGCACACATACAGTTTCAGGTGCCACGCACCAAATTGTGGCTATTTGATACGCTTGTCACACCGACCCTCCTCTACGGAGCTCCAATTTGGGAGCCCAGTATACATCACAGATCTCAGAGAGGGACAGATGAGGGATGGAGGAAAATGGAGAGATCACTGATTATGATGATTGCCCGCATGATTCGGAGCAAATCATCAGTACCACATGAGATTGTTCGGGCTGAGCTGGGTGCCCCACCAGTAGTAACCGAAGCCCTATTCCAGGCACTTACCTTTTTACAACGGCTATGGGAGCTCCCTCAGTAGAGGTACTCCCGTTTGGCATTGACCTCATCCATACAGTTGGCAGAGGATGGAGATACTCATTGTTGGTACACTCAGATGAGATCATGGTTTGACCTACATGGTTTGCGGATAGAGGCACTACCACCCTTTCAGTACAGTCTGAATTGTCCATTTTTGGATCTCACCCACTCAGAGCAAAACCGGGTGATCAAGATGGATATCATCACAGTGGACACAGAGAGGACATGGACTAGCCCCCTTGAGCCCTTGGGCACGAAAATGGCTCATTACAAGAGCCATTTGCTACACCTCTCACCGGATGATTTTATCACCCGCCCGGTGTACATGGATGTACACCTATCACATGGGATACGTTGTGCCATTGGACAGATCAGGACCTCATCACCAGCTGCGGATTGAGACAGGGCGATATTTGCATCAGATCGTGGATGACCGCATTTGTCAGCTATGCTACCAGGAGGTAGAGACAGAGGAACACTACATTTGCCGATGTACAGTCTATTATGAGATCCGAGGGAGATATCACTGTCTCTTCCGAGAGGGTTTTGGGCCGTTACGCAGGGTCATGGAGTTTGAGGATCAGAGATGCCTGGGATTGTTTCTACTTGAGCTCAGGAGACACAGAGAGACCCTCTTTGCAGACAGGAGGCCGAGCCATGATGTGCCTAGACAAATGACCGTGACACATTTCTTCAGCACCAGCACCAGCAACCCAGCCCACACACCTCCTAATACCTCCTCCATTGGGTCATCAGGGCACCGACCAGGCTCCGGCACAAGTCGTGTGGTTTTTGGGTAGGCTCTGCACAACACGTCCCCCCTGACTTCGCGCCTGGTTCAGGCTTTCCAATGGATCCCGAGAGGCACTCTAGTTTGCTATCTCGGATGCCAGGTGGATGCTCATCAAAGACCACATCCCCTGCTGACAACAATCTCATTCCTCTCTGGATCAAATAACCTGTATCCCTTGGAAAGAGAGTTATATCCCACAAAGATAAGCTTTTGGGACTTGGAGTCGAGCTTTCCCCTTTGCTTCTTTGGAATGTGTACATACGCATTGACATCTCTCTAAAGCAGTAGCGCGCCCCTCTAGTTTGCTATCTTGGATGCCAGGTGGGCATTGACATCTCTCTGAAGCAGTAGCTCGCCCCTCTTCTTTTGAGCATTCAGAAGAAGCTTTTGTACTAGAGTTCTGCGAGGCTCTCCCTAGCTGGTAGCGTGGTGGTGGCGAACCAAGTCCTTGCTACCATGTGGTACATCACTTCTTGCTGGGCCTTCTCTCGAGCATGTACAGGCCACGTTCAGCGTTTGATCCGGAACTTCTTATGGGCCGGCAGTGACAGGAGGCCTGCCAGGGCCAAGGTGGCATGAAGAGGGATCATTCAGCCACGATGTAGAGGGAGGCTAGACCTCATTCACCTTGCTATTCAAAGCCGCACCCAGTTGGGCAAGCTAATTATTAGAGGACTCCTCCCCGGTGGCAAGCCTTGGAAGGACTTCCTCTTGGCCCGGATTTCAGCCTGCACCCCGAGCCTAGGGGGCCCTTGGCCGCAAAGTACCATATGGATCTTCACAGAGATGCCGGCCTGTGGATTCAGCCCAGCTTTTGAGGATAGATTTGCTGCCAGTTTAGGCCGGCCCATAGGTAGATAGCTCCGGTAGCCTCAAAGGAGCGTCTCAGGCGGCCATTGGTCTAGAGCCCCTGATCCGTTCATCCAGTGGCCATATGTTGGGGGCTAGACCTCATGTATCATGAGGTGTGTTGAGCATGGGAAGTGCTTGTCCCTTGGAGATTAGCTTGCACATAGGTAGTTACCCCCAGAGCTTCAAGAGAGAGGCATGACTGGATCCGGGGTAGAGACAGGCTCAGCATCGAAATTGACTCTACTATCCCTTAGGAGTGGCTGACCCCTATCCCAAACCCGACTCCCCCTTTGTGGCCAGGCGTGTTTACCAAGCATGATATTCTTTTGGCAGTCCATGGAGCGGACAAGGGCAGTGGTTTGCTCACTTTTGCTATTGGTTCACATTGCAGATTAGAAGAGATTTGAGCCCCCCTGGGAGAATTTCAATGGCTGTACCTTACAGAAGGTGAGAGTGATTGGATTTCAAGCGCGGAAGTGGCACATAGACCCCCCACCTACCAAGGTGGCCACGGAGGGATTCTGACGGCTAAGGATATGGGAGAGCTGACCTCTTGCACGCCTGTAGTGGGACCCAGGAAAGTGGACTTGGCATGACCGTGCTAACCGGGAGGAGACATTAGATTTTGCATATACAGCGTGGCTAGGCTGCAGGATTCAAATGCCAAAGATTGATGGGACCCCGGCAACAGCTGTACATTGGCAGTCACAGGGCCTCTCTCAGCGTTTCCTCTCAGATTTTTGGAAGAGGATATGGGACAGTTTTCGGCCTCAAAAGATCACCCTCTTTCTCTAGTTGATGGCACACAGGTGTTTAGCAGTTGGCACGTGGTTGGCCATTGGAGGTCGACCAACAGCTTACACGAGCTGCGGCCACCCTCAGGAGTCTCAGTGTCATTGCCTTTGGGATTTCCCGAAGGCTCAGCAGGTTTGGCAGCAGATTCTCCGCATCTTCACGATGGATAGGACCTCGACCCGGTTCATTTCTTGGGGCACCGTCGCTTGGGCCACAGAGGTTGAGATGGTTAGGGCTTATGAGGAGGATGGTGGGGAGCTTGCCCTTCAGGTCTCCCATCTCCGCATTTCGGCAGTACCAGTCACAGCCCCATCTACGGACCACTGGAGACTGGACTCATGTCAGAGATGGGAGATTTGTAGAGTAGTATAGTAGCCTGGCATGTATGGCAAGCTAGATGCAGCGAAGGCATAGAGGATACCCACACTCCGCCTACAGAGTCCATCAGGAGCATTTGGCTCAACATCATCCATACCCTCCGCAATCAGTGGGGGAAGTTGCAGGGAGGCTCTAACCGCATGCAGAAGTGGCAGGAAGCTTTCTTGAGGCTTTGGAAGCCGGGCCCTTTTCTCACCGTACAGGAGGTGATCTCACTTGCCATTACAGACCACCTGTGTGGTTATCCGACCCCCCACACCCCCCCCCCCCTCCTCTTTGTATGAGATAGCGTTCTCCTTACAAAGCGGCCAGCCAGAGGGGAAGTGCATCTTTCTCCACCCTTTGATTATTTGATCCCGCCCTGTACATGAGGCGAGGTTATATCTAGCCCTTTGTGGTGGTATTTGGCCCATTGTGGCTGTTTTTCATAAACTAATAGAAGGATCTTTTCCCAGGAAAAAAAAAGTGCACGAGGGCCTATGAGACGTAAAGTAATACAATGGTACCATGAATATACTGAGCCATGGAAAACTGAAAGAAAAAGTAAAATGAAAAACATCTGACAATACATTTGACCAGTAGATGATCCTGTGTACAGTGAGATATGTTGTGATCAGCTAATGACAATACCCACCTCGGCCAAAACCGATCTGATGGTGGAGTGAATCTCAAGCCTCTGTGATGGGAGCGTGACATGTCAACGGAGAACCTCACGAATCTGTCTGTGTGTGGTGGAGGGTCCTGATGCTCTAGGTCGGGGATGTCCATCTATATGCCATGTGCATGAAACCACTCGACTACGGTCTACCTCAGAGTACCATGCATGTGTCGGTAATGGTGGTGGGGAGGAGGACAGTCCAGCTCGTCTCAATCACTCCCTCTCCCTCTCGCCGTCGTATAATTGCATAGAGGATGAAACCGGCCTTCGGAAATCTGACGGGCGGTGAAACAAACACTCGCACACAAAACACTTCATCACCCATGGGAACCTGGAAAAGGAACACAAACAGTGGGAGCTAGAGTGCTCCTGCAAATAGTACAAGGGCACCGATTGGCCCCAAAACGTAGTGGCGCCCCTTGCGGTATTTCTTTACTTGAACAAAATTTGAGTACAAAGTACAACTTGTCGAATCCTCTACCAATAGGATCCCTTTTAGCTTTTCACCCAGGACTTTCCAAATAAGAACTCTCATTATTACAGCACAACATTCCATAGAGAAGGCACATCTGTACGACACCTCCCTGCTTGAAAAGGTCTTCTCCATCTCAACCATGGATCCCACGAACCCTTTCCCAAACCAGTAGGGCTGTACCAAACCATATGTCCTTCCTATAGTCACAGCCTGCATGTGACCTTGAGAAAACTATAACCTGTTCACATGAATTCTAGAGACATGTTTTCCACATGAAACCAAAGACCTATATCTGATAAACCATAGACCTGTATCCATAAACCATAGGCCTGTTTCCTCGATACCAAAGTCCTGTTTCCTCTCGAAAACCAATGTCCTGTTTCCATGACAAATATACCATCCAAACACGGTTGCCAAAACCTAGTGAGAGAAAGATAGAGACGTGTCAAGCAAACCGTGAATACACATAAGTCCAAGATGAAGAGCAACACACATCTCTTCCATGAACATCATCCTGTGATATGTAGCTTGATCCTCTGCATCCTATTCTCGTAAACAAAACCTGCTTGTGAAGAGAGAGAGAGAGAGAGAGAGAGACCCCTTGGCTGTTAGCCCCTCGGCGCTTCCTTCAGCTCACCTCCTTCCAAGAGAGGGATAGAGTCAAGCGTGCTGTTCAGCCCTTGCGCCTCTGTGGCTGCCTACAGTCCTTCTGGCTACCCGACTGGTTGTAGAGTCTCCCGCCTTGCACCCGTTGCTGGCTGAAACCCATACGTGCCCATATGTGCAACCACCTGGCGTAGAGAGCCTCCACCTAATACCTGCCTGGCTGCCCTGACTGGCTGCAGCCCACCTAGCGCCCGTTAGCTGACTGTAGCCCGCCTGCCTGTAGCCCACTGCCTGTAGCCCATACGCGCAGTAGCACCCTGTAGCCCCTGTGTGCAGCAGCCACCTGGCCCATGTGTGCAGCAGCCGCCTGGCCTCCCTGTGTGTGCAACAGCATGCAGCCCATGCGCAGCAGCAGCACCCTGTAGCCTATGTGTAGCCTATGGGCAGCAGCCTGTAGCCCATGCGCAGCAGCAGCTGCCCTGTAGCCTATGGGCAGCAGCCTGTAGTCCATGCGCAGCAGCATCCGCCCTAGTCACCCTTGTGCGCAGCAGCCTGTAGCCTTTGCGCGCAGCAGCCCTGCCTGAAGCCCATGTGCAGCAGCCTCCACACGGCGACCTGCTCTTTTAGCTCCGCCACCCTTTGCCTTACAAAGAGGAGATTCACTTTCTCCAAAAACGCCAAAAGCGATGAGCAAAAACGCATGCCTTCAAAAAAAAAATATTTTTAAGCCTCAAAGGTTATTAAACCTTATAACTTTAAAATCCCTTTTGTCCCCTTTCACACTTGGGCTGGCCACCATATGAGTTTCCTTTTCATAACCAAACGATGCTTGTTCACACTGACCATCCCGTGTCCGTGCCCGTGCCCGTGCCCGTGCCCATCTGCTTGTTGTACAGAGGGAAAAAACACAGGGTCGTAGCATACCCCCCTCTTGAAAAATAGCAAGCGTCCTCGATTGCACTCAATAACATTGAAACCGGCCTTCAGAAATCTGATGAGCGGTGGAACAAACACTCGCACACAAAACACTTCATCACCCATGAGAACTTGGAAAAGGAAAATAAACAGGGGAGCTAGAATGCTCCTGCAAATAGTACAAGGACATCGATTGGCCCCAAAACGCAATGGCGCTCCTTGCGGTATTTCTTTACTTGATCAAAAATGAGTACATAGAACAACTTGTCGAATCCTTTACCAATAGGTTCCTTTTTAGCTTTTCACCCAGGACTTTCCAAATAAGAACTCTCGCTATTACAGCAAAGCATTCCATAGAGAAGGCACATCTGTACGACCCCTCCCTGCTTGAAAAGGTCTTCTCCATCTCAACCATGGATTCCCACAACCCTTTCCCACACAGCAGTAGGGCTGTACCAAACCATATGTCCTTCCTATAGTCATAGCTCGCATGTAACCTCGTGAAAAATTAAAACCTGTTCACATGAATCCAGAGACATGCTTTCCTCAAAAAACCAAAGACTTGTATCTGATAAACCATAGACCTGTATCCCATAAACCATAGGCTTGTTTCCTCGATACCAAAGTCTTGCTTCTTCAAGAAAGACCAATGTCTTGTTTCCATGACAGATAAATCCTCAAATCACGGTTGCCAAAACCCCTTGGCTGTTAGCTCCTCGGTGCCTCCTTCAGCTCACCTTCTTCCAAGAGTGATAGAGAGAAACCCACGCTGACTGCTTCCACATATACAGTCACCTGGCGTAGAGAGCCTCCCATCTGACCCTCGTCTGACTGCCATATTGTCTGCAGTGAAACTCTTGCCTGACGTCTGCCTAGCTGCCCATTGCTGACAGTAGCCCTTAGATATAGTTGCCTGGTCGCTTTACACCGGTAATATCCCATGCACAGCCACCTGATCACCTGCTTTACTGCCCATGCATAACAGCACCTGCTTGGAGCCTAGGTGCAGCAGCGCCCTGCTTGTGGACCATGCACATCAACTCCCTGTCAGCGCCCAATAGCAGCAGTAGTTGCTTCCAGCAACAGCACTCGGCGGTGGTGGCAGCAGTTCCCGGCGGTGATAGCAGCAACAACAGATGGTGGCAGCCCTCATGCGCAGCAGCAGCACCTTAGCAGCGGCAGTGGTACCCGGCGGCGGTGGCAGCTCTCCACCCGGCGGCGGTTCTGTACCCGACGCGACGGCGGTTGTGCATCAGATGACGACAGCGGCATCAGTGCCGACGGTGGCGGCGGCTCTGTTCCCGGCAACGCGACTGTACCCGGCCGTGGCACTCGACGCCAGCGGCGGCGGTAATACCTGGCGGCGACAGCGACCCTGTACCTAACATAGGTGGCAGTAGGACCTGACGGAGGTGGCACAGCAGGCGGCGGCGCGGCTATACCCGACTGCAGCGGCGACGCGGAGGCGGTACCCGACTGCAGAGGCGGCAGCGAAGCGATACCCGACTGCAGCGGCGGCGGTAGCGGCAGTACCCAACGGCGGCTGCGATGGCTCCCAGCCCGGCGGTGGTACCTGACGGCGGCGGCGGCGGCGGCGGCAATACCCAACGGCGGCTGCGACGGCTCCCAGCCCGGCAGTGGTACCTGACGACGGCGGCGCGTCTATACCCGGCGGTAGCGGCACTGTACCCGGCGACGCGGTTGTACCTAGCGGCCACCTTCCACACGGTGATCACCCACGGCTTCACCACCACCCTTCCCTTCGAATCTCTGCCACCTTTCCTTATATAAAGAAAGGATGCGTTTTTCGTAAAAATGCCAGAAAGCAAAGGTTTTAAAAACGCATGCTTTTCAGATATTATTTTTATCCTTCAAAGGTTTAAAAACCTTATGACTTAATAAATCCTTTTTGTCCCCTTTCACACTTGGGCTGGTCACACTTATAGGTTTCCTTTTCAAATTCAAACTTGATGCTTGTCCACACTATGCGTCCTGTGCTCGTGCCCGTGCCTACCTGCTCGTTGTCCAGAGGGAAAAACACAAGGTTGTAACATACCCCCCTCTTGAAAATTAGCAAGGGTCCTCGATTGCACTCAATAACACAGTAAGCATCCAATGAAGAAAGATTCCCCCCATATGACCAAAGCAATTCCCCCCATATGACCAAAGCAATGCCCCTCCAGTGCAACTGGGTGATGAAACAATCATCCTAAACAATAAGGACACACTCTCACGCTTGCTTGTTCCTTCAGAACCTGCAGCAAAAGTCTAAAACCAAGTGAAAACATGTAACCTGTGTTAGCCAAAAACAAAACCATGCATCATTCTACATATGACAAACATATGCATGACACATATATGCATTCGCAAACAATATGCTCCTCAAGATGCTCTACCCACTCCAGAATAACAGTCTCAGGGTTGCTCACAAGCCTTACACCCATGGGTATCCCTGTAGGACACACGACTGATGGTACAACATGAGCATATGAAAGCACTCAATGCATCTAAACTATACATCCACTAAGTACTTTCCACATATGTCCCTCTTGATGCTTTACACACTCTACTTATGGCCATCCCGCAAGAGCCACATTGAGTGATACACCATGAACATGGTAAAGTACCTGATGTATCATACCAACATACATGCATCTCATCTTGACACATCTGGAGTATTGCCCAATGTATTCTCAAGGGTACTAGGATCCAATGGCACCAGAATACCATAATATCTCGGAAAGTGTATGCATACATGCACAAATAGAGTTCAATTCATATATGAACCAAACCAACTCTAGGACTGCTCGCAAGACTTATGCCCTCCATAAAGTCTCGAAGTGTTAATTCAGGTTGCTGCAAACTTTGAGCTCAATGAAACCATGCCATTCCAAAGGAGACCAACTCCACAAATAGCATCATCTCAATATCCAATTGACCGATCCTGTGGTCAAGAACAGCCAGAACCATATGACAAAGATCAATCTTCCAATCTTCATCAGTCATACTTTAGTTCCAAAGGCAAAAACCATCTCTCTAACCAATAGCTGTAGACAGAGTTATCCATAGTTGCAGTTATAGTTCATGGTGCCGCCGACTGTGAACCATACCCAACTTAACCATCTCATGTGACTAGTCACTAAATCATAGAAGTCCCATAAGCAGATGTACTGTCAACCTCATGACCTTCGGGTGAATACAAAGATGTCACCAAGCGACTTCTAGATGAAAACTAAGCCTGTCAAAACGTCTCACATTACAAAGTTTGTGAAGAAAGACAGGACAAGTATTAGCAAAAATAAGGCGTTCCATAAAATCAAACTCATAAGTAAAAAGATAAAAATTAGCAAGAAAGACGGCACAATTGGTACCTATGGGAATACCAATTGCTTGCTTAAATAAAGAGTCGCCTCAGGATACATAAAGGTTATCTAGGAGAAAATCTAACCAAGTACAAATGTCATCTTTGTCTACAATTTTGGTGAATCTTTTCTTTCTCTTATCTACATCTTGATTTTTACTTTTTAACCAAGAAAAATCAAAATGCAAAGCTGACTTTTCTACTAATAAAGCCTTGCATCTATCCTTTTCTCATCTATAGGCAAAAACTTTCGTCATAAGGGATCTAATCCTTACACGTAAGTCTTCTAAGTCTAGTTTGGTGTATAAGGTCGTGAAGTCGAAGGTTTGAAGGCATAAAGGAGATGACTTTTCAGCCAAGCTCCGAGAGGAGTTTAAGAATTTCAAGACGGGAACTACACCTACAGAGTCTTTTAAGACCCAGCTCATGGACACTAGGTAAAATGGCTTTAAAGCAATGACTAAGCCATTTAGAAACATCCGTCAGAGATGGATTGCAAGAAGCAGCTATGAACCTGGGCTTTATAGGATTCTTATGAAACTTCAAAACTGTATACAAAAAAGGTAAAGTAGGGTTGCACTTGAAACCAAACGATTTACAAAAATCTTGGTGTTTCAAGATAACTTCTTGAGAAGAAAGTGAACAGCTAGAACAAGTCTGAGAGGAAGAATTCACTTCACTTAACAAACATTCTAAGTAAAACTTTTTACAAGTAAAAACAAAATTGTTAGAACACTTGTCTACGTAGGAAATAACAAAATCTCGATGAAATTTCTTAAGAGCTACTAAATCGCTAGAAGATAAAGAATTGCTAACAGAGGGAGTACTCTTTGAACAGAATTTCATGAGTTTCTCAGAGGCCTTTCTCAAAATAGTAGCTTTCCAATGAGAAAAAATGCCCTGAACTCCTAAAGATTCTTCTAGCTTGACTACAAAACTAGATATGCCCTTTTGTCACAGAGGCTGTAACGCCTGTGTGACCGACGGCAGACCGGATGGCCAGACGGGGCTTTAGCGTCAACGCCTCGACCGGAGCACCGAGGACATGGCCATCCGGGGTTCAGTGGGAGAGGACGCCCATGCAGAGTCATGGGCGGCCAGGCTAGTGTGGATGGCAGGCCACACACTATATAGCCTGGGGGATGAGGGGCAATCCTCATTCTTCCTCTGCGGCTGGGAGAAGCCGTCCCCTCCCGTAGTAGCACCCGTAGCGGCGCTACGGAGATCTAACATTGGTATCAGAGCTTGGCATCGGGATCGCGAGTGGCGTGCGAAGCAGGCCAGCCGTTTAATGATTGGCTCTCAATCAAAATTGGGAGATAATCTTATCCCAAAGGTCTTCATCATCTTCTCCAACAAGAAGTCGTGTACACAGAAGAAGTTGGCCATAGCTGGAAGGAAGGGTTTCTATTTTCTCTCTATTCTCCATTTTCTCTCTCTCTCCCCCTTGCACACACCCAAGCTCTCCATTGCAGGTAAGCAATTTCTGTGTTTTTTGCTTTGGAGCTTGTCAATTTCGTGTTTAATTCTCTGTGGGAGAAGAGGTTGACTGTGTAATATCACACTGTGTGTGTGGGAATCTTGTAAGGGGGAAGACGGCCAGCCATGCTATGCAGGCGGCCTGCCCAAGGGCGGCCTGCCAGTGCAACCGGCGGCCTGCCTTGACGGCCTGCCTGCCCGGCCGCAGCCGGCGGCCTGCCCAGCGGGCGGCCAGCCAGGCTAGCGCCGGTGGCAGCCCGGCCGGATGCAAAAATGGAAAAATTTACAGCAAGGGGCTGTCCCCGCATATATTTTTTGGGAGGGAAAAAGTTATACACGGCACCAGGGGCTGGTTGCCACAGCGGGATGGTATTCATATTTGGGACATATGTTTCGGTGAAGCTGTTCCCGCAGAGGGACACACGAGACTTGATGACCGCCGCCTTTTACGGCTCCAAGCGGTTGTTCGCATGATAACTGTCAATTAAATTTTTTTTTTGAGTTGCAGGCACCTCTCTCTCAGATCGGAGCATCCCGGAGTAGCGACGCTTGTAGAGGCTCGCAGCGCAACACAAATCGGCAGTCAACGACAGTCGCAGGCGACCGTAAGGGGGGTGACTATTCTCTCTCCACTGCTCATTTTATTAGCGTTTTTGTAATTTCCGAGTTCTCGCATTTTTATTTTTGCAAGAATTAAAATATGTCTGCTAGGCGTAGTGTGTCCCCACCGCTTTCTACTTCTCTGGGGTTTTCAGGTCTCTTGTCCTCGGTCGCGGGTTTGACTCCGACCGAATTGTCAAGCCGTATGCGCCCAACCGTTGTCCGGTCCGGAGTGCGCTCGTCGATCACGCGTGATCCGCCAGCGCCATCCTCGTCTGTTGAACCCCGCCTTAGGACCCAGCGAGCCCGCAACGGCCGCAGTAGCAGATGACCCCTTTCTGGCCGATGAGCGAGATGACATGAACACCAACGTCGCCGAGGAGACCGAGGAGGACCTCTTGGAATATGACGACGACGATTATGACCTATTGGACCCTGCCGACGTCCTGACAGAGAGGGAGCTCTCTCGTGGACTTTTTAAATATCTTGATGCAAAACTGAACAATATGAATAAAGTCCAGGCTGACTTAGTCACGATGCTACAGAGCATCTCCACACGGTTAGACGCACTGATGGCCGCCTCGGCTAGTACTCGGACTCCTCGTGGTAGACGAGCTCCTGCGGCATGGGTGAGCGTAGCCTCGCTAGTGGCTGCAGGAGTACACGCCGATGCGCCTGCGGGGCCGTCCGTAGAGACAACTTCGTCGTTATTGAAAGACTTGAAGCCGCCTAGTTTTGGTGGCGAGGAGAAGGAGAGAAACAAGGACTCGGTCAACATGTTTCTAGCGAAGAGGTCAGACTTGCACGCGTTGCGACAGCAGCCTAGCCGGGTGCAGCCCGTAGAGGCTAGCCTCTCATTAACCGGCAAAGCGTACAAGTGGTGGATGAGTTTGACAACTCGTCCTGCAACTTGGACGGAGTTTGAAATGATGTTTCGAAAAGAGTTTTTGCCTAATAATGAGGCGGAGAGAAGCTGGGAGTTATGGGACAAGTGCTCGATGGAGAACAAATCCCTGACTCAGTACATCTCAGACTATAGGGAGATAGTACTCAAGCTAAAGGGGATCGATGCATTCCAGACATTGCGAGACTTTAAAAGAGGCCTCAAAGATGATTACCTTGAGTACGTAGAGCCCTTACAGCCTAAAGACTTAGCAGAGGCAATTAAGTATGCGCAGATATTTGATAACATCAAGCGCCGTAGTGCGCGTGGTGGTTCGAGCAGGGCCGAGGGTAGTGACAAGAGGAGGTCAGGCCTTAAAAGAAAAGGGCTCTGCAGTGATAAGCAGGGGAATAGGATGGACCAAGGAGGACAGGGTGGTCATTGGTCTAAAAAACCGTGACCATCCAGGAAGAAAAGAGACAGCGAAGTCCAAAAGAAAGAGCAGTATATTAAAGCGCGAAAGGAAAATCGCTGCTTTAATTACAACAATGTAGGGCACACGAAGGCTGAGTGTCCAAAGCTTAAAGCCAGCACGAGCGGCAATGAGCCCAAAAGAGATGGTAAATCCTCTAGGCAGTTGCATACAGTGCAGAGACTCCCTCTCAGTTCCGCAGAGTTCAGAGAGGTGACAGTGTGTCATTGTGATGAGCATCACGCTTGTTCGGTGACACCAGCGATGTGGCAGCCTACTGTAGGTCCGCATGACATGATGCGCATGTATGGCACCATAGGTGGCCGTAGAGTCACAGTTTTTATCGATGATGGAGCTAGCCACAACTTCTTGAACTACTCGTTAGTCAAGAAGTTGGGGTTGACTGAGACCCAGAGCGATCATGAGTATACTATTGGCCTAGCCAACGGGTATGACAAAACGGTATGGAATACCGTAGTATTGGGGGTCCCATTATCCATGCAGGACTACGAGGCTCCGCTTGACTTTCACGTCATGCACTTAGCCAGAGCAGACGTATATCTAGGACAGGGAGTGGCTGTATGGCTTCGGCCCTAGTCTAGCTCGGAGTTACCTACATAATACGCTACGTTTTGGGCATGGAAGTAGAGTCATTACCCTGCAGGTCGACCGTACTGTCCCCGCCACACCACTTATTTCCTCCATGGAGCTGTGCACAGCGGTCCGCAGAGGCCAGATAGCAGAGGTATATGCTTGTTACCCTCGTTTAAATTATGTTTCCGTAAATGAAACTGTAGATGATGTTTGCGTACACAAACAAGGAAAACAAAATAGCCTTGGACGAGACCCACTGTTTGAAAACCCTGTTTGGCATGCATGCGATTCAAACAAGAAAAAATCCAAGGCGAAAGAGACATTAAAGAAAAAGTACATAGATACTTTAATGAATTTATTAGAGAAATTTCAGGATGTTTTTCCTGATGATTTGCCAGATGGCTTACCACCATCTAGAGAAGTAGACCATGGCATCGAAGTTATGCCAGGATCAAAACCTATAAGCAAACCTGCTTATAGATTAAGCCACTCCGACGCACAGGAGGTGGAAAAACAATTTACGGAATATTTGAACAAAGGCTTTATTCGGCCTAGTTCAAGTCCGTGGGCATCGCCTATTCTTCTGGTAAAGAAGAAAGACGGATCTATGCGGATGTGCATAGACTATAGGACTCTTAATCAGATAATGATTAAGAACAAGTATCCGATGCCACGCATGGATGAGTTGTTTGATCAACTCTATGGATCGAGATACTTTACAAAAGTAGACCTAAGATCAGGATATCATAAGGTTAGAATTAAAGCAGAAGATGTTGCGAAGACAGCATTTAGGACCCGTTTCGGGCATTTTGAGTTTTTGGTTATGCCATTTAGGCTAACCAATGCTCCAGCAACGTTTATGACGCTGATGGATAGCATTTTGCGTCCATATCTGGGAAAATTCGTAGTAGTTTTCCTAGATGATATTCTTGTGTACAGTAAGACAGAAAGAACACATAGAGCATTTGCGTCTAGTGTTCGAGTTGTTGCGAGAGCACAAACTATTTGCAAAGAAGAGCAAATGTGATTTTTTTGAAACAGAAATTCACTACCTTGGCCATATTATATCTGCCGATGGTACGCGGATGGAGCCAGAAAAAGTAGAGGCTATTCTTAAATGGCCAGCGCCGAAGAATCTCAAGGAACTGAAGATTTTTCTTGGCATGTCACGGGTTCTACCGACAGTATGTGAAGGACTACGCGAAGATCGCATTCCCGTTGACTGTCCAGTTAAGGTAAAAAACTAAAAACATTAGTTGGGGGGAAGCCCAACAGAAGAGCTTTGATAAGCTCAAGGTGTGGCCGTAGCGGCTGCACCTGTTTTAACTATTGTCGATCCAAATGAGCCGTTTGTCTTAGAAACAGACGCTAGTGATGAGGCCATTGGGGCCGTACTTATGCAAAGGGGACACCCAATTGCATTTGAGAGTACAAAGTTAGATCGTGCGCAGCGTAACTACTCAGCTTACGAGCGAGAGTTACTACCGATAGATCATGCACTGAAAAACTGGAGACACTATTTATATGGAGCTTCTTTTGAGGTCCGGACGAACCATGAAAGTCTGAAATGGCTTTCAAGTCAAAGTGAACTGAAGAGTAGAAAAGCTCGGTGTGGGCGGAGATTCTACAAGAGTTTGACCTTCAGATATGTTACCAGAAAGGTAGGTATAACGTGGTAGCAGATGCACTTAGTCGCATGCCACAGATTAATGAACTTAGTTTCACAGTCTTCAAGAATGATTTCTTGGAGTCACTACGTGGTTTATGTGAGCATGATCCATCTTTTAGAGAGGTCTAGCGCGCTGCTGTATGCGTACGCACTTCTTCACAAACGCGACCCGTTGGCACGGATTGCTAGTCCGGAGAGACTGGCCGAAGGTGCAACACGGAAAGAGAAGCGAGAGTTAGTCCGGAGAGACTAGTCGTGTCTTCTGGGTATAGTTTGGAGCCGGAGAGCTCTGACGTAGGCCCTTCATCACCTTTGACTGCCACGGCTTCAAAGAGGGGTGATAAACTTCGTCGGGGGGAGAAATATGCTAATTACTCCATTGACGACGGGTACTTACTCTACAAGGGTAGAGTATGTGTACCAACTATTGGTGACTTTCGGGTCCAAATTCTTAAAGAAAGTCATGCTAGTCCAAGTGCGGGTCATCCCGGGATTCAGAAGACCTATGCACTAGTAAAAAGACAGTTTTATTGGTGTAGTTTGTTTAAGGAAGTCCAAACTTATGTGCTGAAATGCAATAAGTGCCAGGTCGATAAACACGAACGTCTTAAGGTTGGAGGACTACTCCATCTGCTGGAGATTCCTCATGGGAAAGCATTTCCATGGATTTCATTACCGGTTTACCCAAGACGAGTCGAGGGAATGACTCGGTGTGGGTAGTAGTGGACAGGTTAACTAAAATGGCAAAGTTTATCGCCACGAAGAAAACTGTTAAAACGCCAGAGTTGGCAAAACTCTTTTTTGAACATCTCTACAAGCTATATGGCCTGCCCGCAGATATAGTGTCGGATAGAGATAGAAAGTTCAACAGTCATTTTTGGAGGGAAGTCTTCAAAAAGTTGGATACTACTCTGAGTATGAGTACGGCAGATCATCTGAAGTCTCATGGTCAAACTGAAAGAGTTAACCAAATTCTAGAGGATACGTTATGTTCTTATGTTAGTAAGAAGCAATCTAATTGGGAAGAGTACTTGCCCTTATTGGAGTTTGCCTATAACAGCTCCAAACACTCAGCAATTGGATTTACACCATTCATGTTAATGTATGGACACCATTCCAGCCGAGATCTCCGATGGCTGTAGGCCTAGAAAAGGAGAAGATTCAATCTGTCAAGGATTTCCTTAAAGATATGAATGATATGCTCAGAGCCGCACGTGAGAGCATTCGTAGCGCTCAGGATCGCGCTAAAACTTATGCGGATAAAGGACATAGAAAGGTGACCTTTGCAGAAGGTGACTTTGTATTCCTCAAGGTTCCTGCGCAGTCAGAAACCATGAAAACGGGAAAGTGTGATAAACTTTCTCTGAGATATTGTGGTCCTTTTAAAATCCTTAAGAAGATTGGGGACGTACCATATAAACTTGAGTTACCGGAGAGTTCTCAAGTCCATCCTGTCTTCCATGTCAGTAAACTGAAGAAATCAGTTCACGGGTTAGAGAACGTAGTTTCTCCAGAGATTTTGGTGGACTTGATAGAGCCACCAAAGATACCACATGAACCTGAAAAGATTCTAGGGTATTGTGACAGACAAACCCGACATAAAGTGTACCAGGAGGTACTTGTTAAATGGACAGAAAGGGATGAGGAGGCAGCTACTTGGAAACGTCGTAATGCAATTTCCAAGAGGTTTCCGCAGTTTGTTTTCGAGGACGAAAACTCTTCTTAAGGGGGGAGTAATGTCACGTAGACTGTAACGCCTGTGACCGACTGCAGACCGGATGGCCAGACGGGGCTTTAGCGTCAACGCCTCGGCCAGAGCGCCGAGGACATGGCCATCCGGGGTTCAGTGGGAGAGGACGCCCATGCGGAGCCATGGGCGGCTAGGCTAGTGTGGACGGCAGGCCACACACTATATAGCCTGGGGGATGAGGGGCAATCCTCATTCTTCCTCTGCGGCTGGGTGGTGAGCCAGAGGCCGTCCCCTCCTGTAGTAGCACCCGTAGCCGCGCTACGGAGATCTAACACCTTTTCTATGGCTTTAAGAAGACAAGAGTCAACTGAAGAAGAAAGTCTAAATTTAGTGCCTTTAGAAAAGAGCTCTTTGAGCGAATGAGAAGGAAGAATGGAGCAATCTGCAGTGACCACATGTCCTAAAGATTCCTCCACAAACGAAGAGAAGACAGCCTTCCTACAAGGGCATTCAGTTCTAAGAATGGCTGATTTATTGAGCTCTTTCAAGTTTCTCCCAATATCACTATAATTGAAAGCTTTTTGACCCAAGGTTTTTACATATTTGAAAGCTACTAAAGGATGATTCCAAACTTTTCTGACACAAGGGGGAAGAGCTTCCATAACCTCAGGGGATTGTAAAATAGAGCTCAATCCTATTTTATCTAGATCAGGAGAGGTAAAGATAGTAATCAACAAATCTTTTCTCAAAACTAAGCAATGGCTGGGGGTAGAGCATTTAGACTTCAAAAAAGTTTTCGAGGTTATAAAGGAGTTTAAAAAGAATTTTGACATTATACATGTCAAAAACTCGAAAAGAGAACTTACCCAAACTCATGAGCTTGGCTAAGAACACCAATCTCCGTTTATAGTCTCTATAGGCAAAAATTATATTGTTAGATGAACTAACCTCGTCTATCCTAGAGTTAGAAGTGTTTGCTGTTTCTATGCTAGGAGTATTGACTTGTTCTAAGGTTGAAATCCTAGGAAATGTCAAGGAAGGAAAGGGATGAGAAGGTTGCTTAGGATGCCTTTTCCACAACATAGGGGTTTTATGAGAGGCTTTCTTACTTTTTCGTAAAGAAGACTTGCCATCCAAATTATACCCTTTTGGAAAGAAGGTATGCAAAGTTCTCATCCAAAAAAGCTCTCGAGGCCAAGCTACTTTGTAAAACTCTGTAGAGTTTCTAAAAGAGCCTTCAATATGCTCAATAGGAAAGCAACAGAAAGATTCAAACCCAAATTTAGCAATGGCTGCATAAAGAGGTTTGACACTCTCAAGTGAAATGCTTCTATTATGAACTCTTCTAGCTTCCCTAACATGTTCTTGAAATCTTGTAAAAGCTGTTCTAAAGGTTTGGCCAACATACATTAAGGAACTATCATAGATGGTATAAATAACATAAATAACCTGAGAGGTGTGAACGGGGCTTAAAGGACGGTCTGTTAAAAGATGTTTCTTCCTTAAACGTCTTTAAGAGCCTTAAAGGTATTATTAGTAAAGTGAGTACTTACTAATATAGACTTGAATTTGCCCAACGAATAGGACCCTCTCCAAAATCATGCAAAGAGTTTAAATTAGATCTAGCCAAAAAATTAAACCTTTCTCTATAAGAAGTATGAGCACGTCTAGCAATAAAATTAGAAGAAGGGTTAGAGATGCGTACCTCAAGAATGTTGACATTGGTGGAAGAAGTAGATGCATTTTCATTTTGTGTAGCCAGGTCGTAAGTTTAAGATCAACGCCTGCCTGAAGGCTAAAGATCCGAGGCTAGAAAAGTGCTAGCCACACCCCTCATTTGCTTAGTAGGGCTGCTGTCAAGCAATGAGGTCCTTAAAAAAGGCTGCTTGTTACACTCGAAAGATCATCGGCAATAGCATGCAATATCAAGTGCACGTGGCTCCTTGCTAGAATCACTACTTTACTTCCCCTCTCACGAGAAACGTTTCATGAAACCCCACAAGAAACCCTTGATCCCAAAGGACCCATTAATATTAATTAAGATTATAACTCATATTTTGAAAAAAAAAAATAATAATAATAACGAATAAAACAAAAAACAACAACAATTTATTTTATTTTTTCAAAAGCAAGACAAGACAAAACAAAACAAAAACAAAGAGCTTACAACAACACATCACGCATATATCCAACATAAACACAAATAAACAAACAAACACAACCTTCACAATAAACAAACTTAACTAACTCGTAAACGAGCTCAAGGATGAAGTAGCTGTTGGGGTATGCACACCCTACCAAGCCAACAAAGCCAACGTTGAGAGGGCAACAAAGCCAACGTTGAGAGGGCAATGGCAGCTTGGTCTTTGTTTGCGAAAGCTTCTAGGTTGTATATAAATACCCAGAAGTCAGACCTTCTTAGTTGCACAAAGAGAGATTTACAGGAGCTTGGCTAGCAGGGTCATGTTGTGCCATGTGGGACCATTGTACGTCACTTGGGCTATCCTATCGGGGTGGACGTCACCAACAAACAACTTTTAGAACGGATCTTAGGCCATATTGGGGATAAGTTTGTGTGCTAGAAGTCTCACGCATGGCCGTTTCACACCCGGCTGAAAGTGGCACGAGTCATCATGCTAGCTATGCTTTCTTATTTCTTGCCCTTACTTCCTTGGTCTCAAAAGGCTTTGATAGCTCTTACCCAGCCGCTTCGATTCATGTTGTGGAAAAAGAAAGGCAATAATCCAGGGTTGATTTGGGTTTCATGGAAGCATATTACCACCCCGAAGAGATTGGGAGGGGCAGCTCTGTTGGATGTTTGGGTACACCTTGCCCATAGGTGGACTTTACTTCAGGCTATGTGTGTGGATTCCTAGCTATGGATAGACATGGCTGTTGAATTTTTGGAGGATGCGGGTATTGTGCATGGGAAGACCCGGATTGTTGCATCTTGGTGGGATGTTCTAAATGCTTCACAATCTATGCGTGTATCTGCTTCTCCTCTGTTCGATCATTTGGTTAAATCATGGCAGGAGGTGTTACGGCTCACTTCTTGGAGACCTCCAGATTCTCGTCGAGATGAGAACTCCTTGCTTGCAGAGGTATTGGTTACCTCTCATGTGATTACTTGGCCAGAGAAGAATAATTCTAGACGGCAATTCAATCGTATGGCGAGATTGGGTGTGATACTTTGTTGCCCGGGCGGCTACGAATGTTATCATTCCAATGTGCTCGTCATAGATTTCGTGTGCCCTGAGGTTACAAGTGTATTTGGTTGCAATTGCAGCAACAAGTGCAGTCTCTGGGATGGCTTCCTAGGATGGATTCTTCTCATGCATGGGATCATTGGGTGTTGGGTCGCAACACCAGGCTGTTGAAGGCTTCCGCTATTGTTGTATATCATCTTTTGGTCCAAGAGAAGAGACGGCTTGCACAAAAGCTAATAAAGTATGAAATGTTAAGAAAACGGCCTCTTGGTGGAAGCGCATCCTATTCTGTGGTTGGCATTCCAAGCTTCCTTTTCAGGGCAAAGTGTTTATTTGGCAAGTCATGGTTGGGGGCCTGCCTTTGGCCACTGCCCTTCGGCGTCAGAGACTTTCGAATGGCAACTATTTCTTCTGCCAGACTTGTCCAGAATCTAGTCGGCACAAGTTTATTTCTTGCCCGGTGGCTCGCCAGATATGGGAGTTCATCTCTTCAGTGTGGCAAATGGTGACTGGACACACTTTGTCACCCAAGCAGTGGTATTTGGACATGATCAGCCAAGGGGGAACAATCAGCAACATGAGGTCTTCTTTGTTTTCTTTCGATGGTTGGGTCTTTGGCATAATTGGCTCATGCAAAATGCTTTCATCTTTGATTCACAATCAGGGGTGAAAGGTCATGTCCAGCGTGTTCATGGTCTATTGCTTTGGCAAGTTTCTTCTTTGATCGATGCACATGTTATCACCAAGGTGCAAGCTGACCCCTGCTTACATGCTCTTCGTACGGTGGGCATCCCTCATGTGGCCTTTTAGTGTGTGTGGTCTGACGGCCTCTATGTACATGTTTGTATGTGGCGTTTTAGTGTGTGCAGTCTGACGGCCTCTATGTACATGTTTGTATGTGGCCTTTTAGTGTGGGCGGACTGACGACCTCTATGTACATGTTTGTATAGCTCGTCATGTGACCTTTGCTTTGTATTACATTTTTGGAATCTAATCCAACCAACCATTACGAAAAAAAAAAAAAAAGAGAGAGAAACGATATATTAACATCTCTAAGAGGCCATCATGGCCTATGAGAGTACATCTGAAGTTGGTGTCTCATCAAAGAGAACAACCAAATGAAACTGAAAAGTACAATAAACTGACTATCTTACAGTTATAAGAACTGTAAGTAAGACTCCTAGATGATACTGAGTAGAAAATACTGGAAAATGTATATCAAGTAGATCCATGTATGCTGATCAATTGAAGTGTTGCCCTCTCCTCAGATGAAATATCTCCGCCATGGGGCTGTCTAGAATGGAGAGGTCGTAGAAGCAAGGTAGGCACCTCCGATGCCGAGTAATAATGGCTCTGATCTGGCAATGGTGAGGATGTCGTCGTCGAGATCCTGGTGGGCGTGGCCGACGAGCACAACATAAGACGACTGCTCTGTCAATGGTAACTCCCTGGGAGCATGGCTGGTGTCCTGATGGCCCGATGGAGGAGGTATCAGGAGGTATGTGGGCTGGGCTGCTGATGAAGAAATCTGTCAGGATCCTCTGTCTAGGTACATCATGGCTCGGTCTCCTGTCTACCAAGAGGGTCTCTCTGTGTCTCCTGAGCTCAAGTAGGAACAATCCCAGGCATCTCTGATCCTCAAACTCCATGACCCTGCGTAACCGCCCAAAACCCTCGCGGAAGAGGCAGTAATATCTCCCTCGGATCTCATAATAGACTGTACATCACCAAATGTAATGCTCCTCTGTCTCCGCCTCCTAGTAGCATAGCTGACAAATGCGGTCATCCGAGATCTGATGCACATATCGCCCTGTCTCAATCTGCAACTAGTATGATGAGGTCTAGATCTGTCCAATGGCACAATGTATCCCATGTGATAGGTGTACATCCATGTACGTCGGGCAGGTGATAAAACCATCTGGTGAGGGGTGCAAAAAATGGCTCTTGTAATGAGCCATTTTCGTGCCTAAGGGCTCAAGGGGACTAGTCCATGTCCTCTCTGTGTCCACTCTGACAAATCCATCCTAATCATGCGGTTCTGCTCTGAGCACGTGAGATACAAAAATGGACAATCTAAGCTGTACTGAAAGGGTGGGAGTGCCTCTATCTGCAAACCATGTAGATCAAACCATGATCTCATCTAAGCATACTAGCAATGAGTATCTCCATCCTCTGCCAACTGTATGGATGAGGTCAATGCCAATCCGGAGTACTTCTGCTGAGGGAGCTCCCATAGCCGCTGTAAAAAGGTAATTGCCTGGAAAAGGGCCTCGGTCACTACTGGTGTGGGACCCAAATTAGCCCGAACAAATCTCATGTGGTACCGATGATTTGCTCCGAATCATGCGGGCAATCATCATAATTAGTGGTCTCTCCATATGCCTCCATCCCTCTCTGAAATCTGTGATGTATGTAGATGAGATCTCCGACTTTGTTGACAGGTTGGGAGGAGAAGTCTCTCCACTGCCACACACTTTAGTCCCTATTCTCTTATAAAGTGATGACACAGTGCTCATCTCAGATTCGGCTGAGGGGCTCAAAAGATATCTTGATGCACTACATGTATTTTGTGATGAGCGGGACCTCACATTGAACCTTGCCAAGACCAAGGTGATGATTGTTAACACCTTACGCATAGCAGCCAATTATCATTTCCCATAAACAGGAGATCCCGTGGGTATGGTGACATCTTATGTATATATGGGGATTATTTTTGCCGGCCTGCTTTTTACATTGCGCCTGGCAGCCAAAGCCAAATTGATGAGAAGATATGCAACTTTAGCCTTTCTTGAGAGACATTGCTTCCAGATACACTTTCAAGAGCCTAGTTCTAAGGAGTGGTTATTCAACACCTTAGTGACTCCACCGGCAGTGATGTATGGGCCCTTTTTTGGAGACCAGATATGGGAGAGGAGGATTGGAGAAGGATTGAGACTTCACATTGCGATGTGTTCTCATGCATGATCCAGAGCAAACCATCAGTGCCTCATTCCATCATTCTTGCAGAGTTTGGAGCGGCACCGTTGATAGTGTGGATGCACCCTTTCAGATGGTGACATACCCACACCCTGGACAGACACAGGCTCCCAAGGATAGCACTGGAGTCATCCAACAGCTGGAAGAGCAGGGACATGATAGAACATAGCATGCAAGAGTCCTCACTGGTTCCTCACACATGGGCTTCACCTGGACCACTTGCCGCCCTTCCAGTACAGCCTGAACGCACCCTCCCTTCACCTGACCCATCAGGATGTTAACCAGATATGTGCTCTGACCTCCTTGGCATGCATACTCATACTACATGCTTTGCATCTCCAGAGATACCCCCGAAGATGCAGTTTTTCCAAGATCATTTCTGCAGATTTTCATGTACCACTTCAGCCATCCTCTTCAACATTACCAATGTCATCGAAAGAAAAGGCTAACGATCCTTGGCACCCAACACTAATAAATTTGTCAAACTATTAAGTTAATTGCCAAGTATTGATTTATTATTGATGGCTTTCTGCTTCAAGGAGCCATCAATTTCTATTCCTTATGGATTGTATATATGCTCTTAGGAACACAGCATACCTTGTCACTTAAAGAAAAGCAATAACCGAGTTGACTGTACCGATACAAAGTCTCCATGCAAGAAAAAATGAAAAAACAATCAGTTGCAAATCAGCCTGGGTGCCTCACTTTAAAGAAACCCCCCATATCACAGGGTATTAAAAATAGGTCTATTTAATAAACTTTTTAATGTGTAAATTATTTCCTATAAGTAAGTATACGTACTTGTAAGATCCATATTTAAGAGCCCTGCTATAAGTCAAATGTGTTAAGAGGCTGATAAACAATACAGCCCCTGTAAGTGAAGAAGTAGACCTAATAAAAACACTGCCTCGTGTACACTTGGGTGATATCGTAATTTTGAGATGCCCTCAGGTCGATCGTTTGACATAATTTTCATATTTCTATCTTGAATGTTGGAGCAAAAGGAAGACTGTGGACAAATGTAATCTTAAAGACCCACAATGCTTACTTTTTTATTTTGCTTTGTGAAGAAGACCCAAGGACAAGCTTTGAGATGCCAAGCTTAGAGATTTGCTCCACAACTGCCTTTTGAATAGAATCATTTTCCATGCAATGCACTTTCAGTTCCACCTAGAATAGTAAATGGACAAAACAGCCCTTTTAGTGCTTAATTTCAAAACAAAAACTTGCAAAGATTAGCCTGCATAAGAACTCCATGCTTGTCTTGCAATGCACTTTCAGTTCCACCTAGAATAGTAAATGGACATAACAGCCCTTTTAGTGCTCAATTTCAAAACAAAAACTTGCAAAGATTAGCCTGCATAAGAACTCCATGCTCGTCTTGCAATGCACCTTTTTCTTCTCACACATCTTCCTATACTTTTGTAGCAACTTGTCAGTTGTAGCAAACTGCTGTTGTCTGGCTTGTTTTCTGTTTTCTTCATTCGCTTGATCTATAGGCAGAGAGCCCACTGTACCAAAAAGAGCACAACATCAAACTCCATTAGATTCACTTGGAAAAGTGTCATAATACATAATCATTCCTCAAAAATGAGGGAAAAGTGTGCCTTTAATAGAAGAGAATAATTTCAAATGATGAACTAAATGCAAGTTGGTTTTGTCTTTTTAGATAATTCTAAGGCAAGACTTTTGTTTTTCATGTGAGCAATATTAATTGCATGGAAAATTAAATAGGCAACTTGCACTACAGATATCACAGTCCAGTTCAAGACAATGGTCTTGAGTCCACTCTCACTTGATCCTCAAGAGTAGCTTAGTCGAGAACCCAAACAGCAAGGCAAAAGCAAATGATGGAAAAAGGAGAAAAAAGAAAAGGATTGAAAAAACTATGTAGACATCCTCCATCGTGAAAGATCCCTGCCCCCTTTGCGCAACAAATTCCAAGGGTGCTAGCAGCAGAAGTAGCACTTCTTGCGCAGGGCAGAACCTCTCACTCAAGGCCTCGCCCACGGATATCCGGACAAGAGACTAATCCCTTGGTTCTTCCAAAATCGAACCCAGAAAAACTTTCCTCACCCAGCAGACATAGGCGATTCCTCCAAGATATTTTGATTCTAATGTAGTCAAGAGCCTTAACTAACCAAACTGATCCGACCGAACCGGTGAGTCACATAGTCAGATCAAGGAAAAGACTTGCACTTGGATCATAGAGTCCAACGCTTTTTTCCTCATCAAGAGGCACAGCCGTTGATTCTTTTCCATAGAACAAGGGTTATCCGGGACTTACTTCAACTATCGTAACTTAACAGAATTGAGTCTCATTTTAGGGATCCATCAGTCCAGCCTAACCCTATCCAATCCCATGGGTTAGCCAACTGTCCAACCACTGTAGTGATAGGATCAATTTAGGAATTTAGTTATGTTTTGCCTCGGATACCAGGGAAAAGAGTTCCCAGGTCCTCTAACTGACGCTTCGAGCAAAGTTCAAGATAGTCACACCACTTACATACCCAATATGAAATTGCCTTTTTCACAGATTCAGTTGTCTTTAAAACAATCTTTTAATGAAACCATAGTATCACTGATCATAATCCTCCAAAATATCTAGCTTGAATTCTAATTTCCAATCATTTCTTCATCGGTGTACCTATGGCATCATTGGCAACCAGAACGCTCACCACCTGTTCACTCAAGGGCCTTTTCAATAGTTCCTAGCTCATAGTACCCGGCAATATAATCACATAAGAAAATCCAGATGGACTCTCCGTTGAAGATCAGCAAGATCAACCAACAGATCTATATAAAAGAGCCATGGACTCATCCGTTCAGGACCAGCAAGGACCAGCAAGGAGATCCATGCCCGAGTTCACAAAACAACCCTAACACCTTGTTCCATTTTTCTTCCTTGACGCACGCGTAGGTATCTTCGGCGACCCAGAGCCCGAGCACCATATGGTCAGCACCCTCTAGGCTCCTTCGCAGGTCACCTAGCGTTGTACTCATAGGCCGCTTCCTTGGTCCCTCATCCACCGTACCGAAAGCTCACCATTTAAATCCAACCTCGGCTGGTCAAGACCTCGGCTAACCTTGCTACGTGAGACGTCCTCCCATTGACTCTCCGTCAGCTGTTGCACTTAGGTCTCTACGATCTCATTCACAAGATGGTCAAAATGCTTCCCCAGCATTCTTGACATAAAACAGTCATTTAAAAACAGGTCATAAATACAGTTTCTAACGAACTCTCGTCTTTTCACATTGTTCCACATCATTTCTCGTTATTCCACATTCTTCTACATCAAATCACATTACTTATTCCACATCCAGTCATATGTATTCCCATCGTCTTCATCCATTCTCATCCAATCATATCATATTACATCTCATCACGTCTATCCACATCACATCTCATCACATCCAATTAAATCTATTCAGATCCTCATCACATCACGTCACATCCATCCTCATCACATCTCATCCATTCACATCTATCCATATCCACATCACATCCAATCCATTCACATCACATTACATCTAATCCATTCACATCTACCCCGATCCACATCACATCCATTCACCTCACATCTCATCCATTCACATCTATCTAGATCAACATCACATCACATCACATCTCATCCATTCACATCCACCTAGACCCACATTCATCCACCTTACATCTCATTCATTCATTCATATTACATCACATCCATTCAGATATCATCATATCACATTCATATCCATTCACATCTCATCACACCCATTCATACCCATTCACATCCATCACACCCATTGCATCCTCATCACATCACATCACATACATTCCATCCACATCTATCCTTATCACATCACATTCATTCCATCCTTGTCACATCACATTCATTCCATCCACATTACATTCACATTCATTCCACTCACATTACATCACGTCCACATCTATTTATATCACATTTGATTCATTCCGTCTACATTACATCACATCCACATCTATCCATATCTCATCACATTCATCCACATCCATCTATTTATTCACATTCACATCTATCACTTCACATCTCATTCTCATCCATTTACATCACATTAACTCCGTTCACATATCATCACATCTCATCACATTCACATCCACATCCATTCACATCACATCACATCTCATCACATCCAGTCACATCTCCTCACATTCACATCCACATTCATTTACATCACATCACATCTCATCCACATCCACTCACATCTCCTCACATTACATTCACATCCACATCCATTTACATCTCATCCACATCTCATCACATCCACTCACATCTCATCTAATCATATCGCATCCATTTACATCCCGTCACATTTATTTACATTCATTCAGCTCTACATCACATCTTATCACATCCACTTTTAGTACTGTTTTCTACTTTCGATACCGATGGGACTTTTTTAAGTTTCTGCCAATTGCTTGGCCTAAATAACGGTACTTTTTCTCGATGGATATTTTCATATTCTTTCCCAAATTTCTCAAGTGAAATATATTCAATATTCTTCTTTTAAGTAAAAGATTCATAGGATTTACAAAAATCAATTCTACCCATGTTTCCCAATAAAATTAATAATCCTCAAAATTCCACTTTTGATAAATACTCATAATTTGAATTATGCCAAAAATTTCTCTTTTACCATTTAATTTCTTGGATCTCAATTATCATGAAAATAGTTGGCTGCAGCAAAACAGCAGCAGAAGGAGTAAAGCAGGAGGAGTTTTGTGAAGTCTGGAGTCAGTTATATGCAAGTTTTGTGGATTGTTTTGGAGCTGAATTGTATAGCCCTGTTGTGGCACTGAAATCTAAGATGTTTTGATGCCAAGAAATGTATGAAAACAATCTGAAATTGAGCTGAATTGTAAACTAAGTGTAATCTCCTGTGTGAGAGCATACCGGACGGGTTTTCTGGGAAGTTTTGTGTAAAGAGTCAAAGCTGGAACTGAGCTCTCGTTTACATGCTTGTAATAGTTGCTGTCCTGAAAATACAGTTTTGTAAACTTGAAGAAAAGCTTTGAGGATAGCCCACCTTAGATATGTATCTTGTCCTGGAGTTGGGTCCGGATATCGAAGAACTGTACTTTGAAGATGGTACTATGTTTGAGGTTGTTTATTCTGAGAGTGATGCAGGGTACTGGTCAGTCATAGTTCATATCGCTGAGAGAGAGTGGGCTGATTATGAATGGGTGTTAGATGAAGATGGTTCTGAGGATGTAATGGATGTTCAACTCTGTAAAGACGAAGACTTATATTGAAATAAAGTTTTGTACATACTCTTGGGTCTGGTGTTCTGGGTGTGTTTGTATCAGTGTGTGGAAGTGTGACACTCTATAAAGGCATAAATAGCTATACCGCTTCCGTGTCATCACTTTTTGGTGCCTCCACAGAGGAAGAAATTTCCTTCGGTTTGTGAAAGAAGACAAGGGTTTGTGTGAAGAAAAAATTGAAGAGATGGCTCAGGACTTTCCAGAATATTGGGGATTGCCGCATGAAAGTGCGTTTAAATTTCTGGAAAAGATGGAGTTTACAGCTTTGATGAAAGACAAGGCAACCCCGGATATCCTCTCTCAGATTTTGACTTATTGCTTACAGGGTGATGCAAAGGCATGGCTACAGATGCTTGTGACTACACACAGGAATGCTCATCAACAGGACCCTGAGTACCGTGTAGCTAGAGCTGCATTTTTAACACAGTTTGCTCGTGTAAGAAGTCCGAATGATGTGTGGAAGGAGTTGTGTAAAATTCAGCAGAAGGATGGACAGGATGTGGATCAGTATTTGATTGAGGTTGGTAGACTGTGGAGTCTATGGTGTGAGACTTTGATTCCTGAAGTACCCCCGCAGATGATAAAGAGAGACCGGTTTGTGGTTGGTCTGGAGCCAACCCTCCGTCTGAAGGTGGAGCGGATAGCTTTGAGGAAGCTATCAGAGTTGCTCGAGAGAAGGAGAGGAAGGTGAAGCGTCTGAGGCAGTTGGGAATACAGGAAGAGCCGAAGAAGTTTGTGAAGATGCCAGAGATTGAGAGTATGCATCTTGAAAGAGAAGCTGCTGTTGTTCCTGAACAGGAGGATACTTTGAAGAGAGACATTCATGATGCAGTGGAACTCATGAGGTCTTTAAGTTTGAAATGGATGGAAGCAGGTGGAAGGGGAAGAAGCCGGGGTGCTCCAAATAATAGAAGAGATATTTTGCCAACAGGTGAAGGAAATATAGGAGGATCAGGGAGAGAACGAGGCTATTATTTAAGCAATGTCAAATGCTAGAATTGCGGGGAGCGGGGACATATCAGCCCTCAATGTGATAAACCGGCCAGGGTGGGTGGTGAAATGTATCCTGTGATGCAAAGAACTAATGATAGATCAGGAGATCACGGTATTGAGGTAAAAGATCCAAGTCAGCCCTCTACCAGTGGAGTTAAACGAGAAGATAAAGGAAAGGGACCGGCTCTTAGCTTGATAGGAGTAGAGATCATGCATGTGGCCAAGAGGACAAGAAGTGCAATGGCGGAAGCTGAACCGTCATCTAAGAAGGGAAAACATGTCCAATTTGACATCAGCCCTCAACCAGAGAAGAAGAAGAGAAAGCGAAGAAGACGCTATAAAACTTCAGATTTGCGTATCGGTCAAGGTCAGGAAGAATACACCCTGATGGGTGATTTAAAAAGAAGGGCAGCCAATATAACTTTCGCCCAATTGCTTGGATTGTGTCCGAAGCTCAAGAGAGAGTGGAAGAAGTTGGCAAATCCGAGGAAAGCAAATGAGCAGGAGCCCACACAGGGTGAAATGGAGTTGATGTCTGTGGAAGACCTTCCTGATATCTGTCCGTCGGTTCATGCTTGGTGTGGAGGTGTGAGTGTTGGAGAGGCATACGTGGATGGTGGTGCACAAATCAGCGTAATGACTCAGTCCTGCATGGAGAGATTGGGGTTAAAGCTGAATGCTAATTCAGATTTTAGACTTCGATTGGCGAATCATGCAAAAGTGAAGTGCCTGGGTATATGTACAGGAGTACCAGTGACTGCTTTTGGTGTGATTTGCAGCATAAATTGCCATATTATGCCGGCTGGTTTGGGAGCTTATCCGCTGATTTTAGGTAGGCCTTAGCTCAGACAGGTGGGTGCCATCCAAAATTGGAGGAAGGGTACTATAACTGTATATAATAAGAGAGGAAGAGCCAGGAAGTTCAATATGCATAGATGCCGGCTGGTTTGGGAGCTTATCCGCTGATTTTAGGTAGGCCTTGGCTCAGACAGGTGGGTGCCATCCAAAATTGGAGGAAGGGTACTATAACTGTATATAATAAGAGAGGAAGAGCCAGGAAGTTCAATATGCGTAGCAAGCTGGAAATGGAGAGTGAGCCTGAAGAAACAAGTGTTGATGAATATACAGATAGTGAAACTGAGGAAGAAAGTTCTACTTCTGATGATGAAGATCAAGTATCATTTTTAGTGAAAGAGGAAGATGAATATATAATGCAAGCTGAAGAGATGTCAAAGGAGGAAGAAGAGAGTAGACTTGAAGATATGGACATTCTGATGCAGCCTCCACCACCCAATGCAGAGAAGGAGAAGCTATTACAGGGTATGTTGAATCCCAGTTTGCAGTCAGTGGAAAAAGAGGAATATATGAAGGTAATACATAAATTTCCAAATTTGTTTATTACCTCATATAAAGAGATCCGAGGATTCAAATGTGAACCAATGCCTATAGTATTGAAAGAGGGTGTGAAGCCAGTATTTCAGAAGCTGAGAAGAATAAATAGAGAGCTATTGCCCGTGTTGAGAGAAGAGTTGAGTAAATTATTAAAAGCAAGATTAATTTATCCAGTAGATCACTCAGATTGGGCAAATCCAGTGGTCATTACTCCAAAGTATCGAGGTGGGTGGAGAGTCTGTATTGATTACAAGCCTCTAAATGCTGCAACAAAAAGCAATCACTATCCTCTGCCATTCATTGATGACATTTTAGACAGGGTGGCTGGGTACGAGAGGTATAGTGTATGTGATGGCTTCTCTAGGTATTTTCAGATTTCAATTGCTGAGAAAGACCAAGCTAAAACCACTATCATTACACCGTGGGGTTGCTATTGTTATCGAGTAGTACCATTTGGTTTGAAAAATGCGCCCTCATGGTACAGAGGAATACTGATAGAGTACTTGCACCTCTTACAGATGATTTTGTGAGAGCTTTTTTGGATGATATATGTGTATATAGTTCTCAAAAAGAGCATGGCGATAAATTGGAGCAAGTATTTTCTAAAATGGATGATGCAGGTGGACAGTTGAATCCTAAAAAATGTCATTTAGGATGTTCAAAAGTGAAGCTGTTGGGTCATATGATATCTCAAAATGGAATTGAACCTGTTCCAGAGAAAATAAGTAAAGTATATGGCGAGATTTATTCATTTGGTATCTCAATTGCTTTATCCTCTTCAACAGGCCATGAAGAAAGAACCGTTGCAATGGAATGAAGAATGCGAGGAAGTGTTTGAGAAAGTGAAGGAGGTATTGGGAAGTATTTCCAATGTAAAAGCCCCAGATTTCTCCCAGGTCTTTTATGTAAATCCATCTTTTGGTCCGGATGTGGTTGGAGCAATTTTAATGCAGAAAGGAGACGAGTCCAGATACATAAACCTATATATTATGCAAGTAGAGTGAAGACGGAAGCAAAAAGAAAATATACAGAGGCTGAATTGGTTTTGTCAAGTCTGGTATATGCCTGCAGGAAGTTCAGATCATATATCTTGACGAGACCATTTGTGGTTCTGACGAACTATACTCTTCTCCCTCAGTTGGTGAATGGTACTTCGCTCTCAAAAGGTATGATGCGATGGTTAGTGGAGCTTCAAGAATATGATTTCTCATTTTTGATTGAAGATACTTGCAAGGCAACTCTGGCAGATCTTCTGACATATTTTCCCAGGACGGCCAGAGGGAAGTGTTATATGCTAACTGCGATGGATTACCTATCAAAATGGGCAGAAGTGAAGGCAGTGAAGAGAGTAGATAGTAAGGAAGTGGCTGATTTTGTGTATGAACATATATGCTGCAGATTTGGTATTCCTCTGGAGTTGTTATCAGACAACGGTCCTGAATTTCGAGGAGAGGTAGTTGACCACTTATGTAGAAGACTAAATATCAACCACAAGTGTGTCACTCCTTATCACCCTCAATGCAATGGTTTGAATGAAAAATTCAATGGTGAATTTAAGTTGATGATGACTAAAATGACAGAAAGTCATGTCAAAAATTGGGATGTAGAGATGAATCGTGTGTTATGGGCATACAGAGTTGTGGTGAAATCTGGCACACAATTCTCACCATTTCATTTAGTTTATGGGAAAGAAGCACTCATGCCTATTGATGTAGAAATTCCAGGTTTGAAGTTTCTGATTGAAGAAGGACATGAACCTATCAATTGTTACAGAGAAAGATTATTGGCTTTGCAAACAGTCCAATTAAACAGAGAACTAGCTTTTGATCACTATGCCACTATGCAATTGAAAAGACAAGAGAAAGAGAATAAGGAGGTGAAGCAAAAAGAAATCAAAGAAGGTGATCTGGTTCTCAGGTATAATAGCAAGCTAGACAGTACATTTCATACCGCATTCCAGACAAAATGGAAAGGTCCATACAAAGTTGAGAAAAAGTTTGATAATGGAAGTTATCAACTTACTGATTTAAATGGAAAAAAGCATAAAAGAAGAGTGAATGGTCTGCTATTAAAGAAATATTTTGCTCGGTTGATGTTAGCCTTGAAAGGAAAAGATCGGGAAGCTTATGATGCATGTCAGGAGGTTGTGAAGAGTACAGAGGAAGATCTAAATATCACACCTCTGTTTGTACAGCTGCTGGACATGAATGTCTCAGCAGAAATAGGGGGTTGCTAAATATGTGTGGACAAAAACAGAGACCGATGATGTGTATATACTGTGCAGAATACTAAGAGCTTCAGGAACATGTAAACAGTTTGAGTCAATTTTGAGTTTTGGTTGAGATAAAATTTAATGTGCAAGAGGGAGAAAGTGAAAAGAGAAAATGAAAAGGTTTTGGCACAATTTCCAAGGTTTTTAAAGAGGGAATAAGGTACCCTGTGACATGGATGGTGGGCTGTGACTGGACACCTGTGTGTCAGTAGGAGCTTGATTTGGAATAGGTGGCAGGCATGTAGGCCGATGCCAAGTGTCAGCACAGGAAGGCTCAAGAAGCCTCCTGGAGAACTCGCTCGTTTTTGGAGCCTGAGGGAGTTCATTTGAAAGTTTTTTTTTAGCGTGGCAATGAAGGAGGCGCCTGTTTTTTTTTTTTTTTGAAGTTTGGAGGAGCGTGGCGATGAACTGTGGATGCAGAGGAGATCGACTGTGGAGTTGCTACGGATGCCCGGAGAGCAGATGGCGAGCAGAAGTTGCTGAATTTGCTGTAGGAGGCCGCGGGAAGCAAGAGAGAGCCGAGTACTGCATTTCCATCGCAAGGAAAAGGTGACGTTCAAAGAGTCCAGAGACAGAGCCAGAAGAAGAAGGGCGACCAGCTGGGGGCCATGCTGGAGGTTTTCAAGGGCTGAAGAGGTAAGAGGACTTCTTTGTTTTGAAATTTCCCAGGTGCCAGGAGCCAAGAAAAGAAGGCGGCCTGTAGAAAAAGCCTGTAGGAGGCTACTGAAGTCTGCCCTGAGCAAAAACGAGCTGCTTCCAGGGCCAGAAGATTGCATGCGTGGCTACCTGCTAGGTTGTTGTCGATGTTCAATGAGCTGGGGCGTGGACAGAAGTATGCACGTCAGGGGAGCAAGATGCTAGCCATGAGATCAGAGACCGTGGAGTGTTAAGAGTGGGCTGCTGTGGCTGTGGGATAGTTGGAAACAAGGAGCCTTGGAGGTCTGTTGCCGCGTTTTGCTGAGAGCTGATTGAAGCACTTCTTCACATCATCAAGGCTAGCCATGTTATATGTTGTGTGGTGGCTGTAGACAGAGATATGCTCTCATGAGGTATTAGATACAGAGAGCTCTTCTTGTAGCATCCAATGGGTTGTCCAGAAACATAGAGGAGAAGCCACAAGAGGAGGATTTGGCCAGGAAAGTTGCTGAAATTTCGAGAATTTCAGATCTGTTTTGGGTGTTTTGATTTGTTGTATTTTTTGTGAAGGTGCTGCAGGTCAGGAGCTACAGGAAAAGAGTGTTTTCTGAATTTCTAAGTTGGCTGCAGCAAAACAGCAGCAGAAGGGGTAAAGCAAGAGGAGTTTTGTGAAGTCTCGAGTCAGTTATATGCAAGTTTTGTGGATTGTTTTGGAGCTGAATTGTATAGCCCTGTTGTGGCACTGAAATCTGAGATGTTTTGATGCCAGGAAATGTATGAAAACAATCTGAAATTGAGCTGAATTGTAAACTGAGTGTAATCTCCTGTGTGAGAGCATACCGGACGGGTTTTCTAGGAAGTTTTGTGTAAAGAGTCAAAGCTGGAACTGAGCTCTCGTTTACATGCTTGTAATAGTTGCTGTCCTGAAAATACAGTTTTGTAAACTTGAAGAAAAGCTTTGAGGATAGCCCACCTCAGATATGTATCTTGTCCTGGAGTTGGGTCCGGATATCGAAGAACTGTACTTTGAAGATGGTTCTACGGTTGAGGTTGTTTATTCTGAGAGTGATGCAGGGTACTGGTCAGTCATAGTTCATATCGCTGAGGGAGAGTGGGCTGATTATGAATGGGTGTTAGATGAAGATGGCTCTGAGGATGTAATGGATGTTCAACTCTGTAAAGACGAAGACTTGTATTGAAATAAAGTTTTGTACATACTCTTGGGTCTGGTGTTCTGGGTGTGTTTGTATCAGTGTGTGGAAGTGTGACACTCTATAAAGGCATATATAGCTATACCGCTTCCGTGTCATAAACGTTATCGTGGTTGCTTGAGGCAGGAGCTTCAGAGATGCCTGGTTGGGGGCAGTATTGATATTCTGATGATGCAGGAGCACCATTTGAGTGAGCAGGATTCGGAGATATGGTTTGGTGATGCCTGGTAGATGGGACACTTTTTGGTCTGCAGGTTTTGGCCCCTTGGGTGGGCAGGGAGGAGTATGTATGGTCATTGCCGATGCATGGCGGCAGGCCATTGTGGATCACGGGGTCACTGTGCCTGGTAGAGCGCAGTATGTTATTCTAAGGATGCACGATGAGCACATTGGTGTGCTCAATATCTATGCGCCCGATCATGCTAGTGCCAGAGTAGAGTTTTGGACCCTTGTTACAGATGCATTGCCCGAGGCCACACATTGGTGTGTTGGGGGAGACTTCAACATGCTTGAGGACCCGGCCGATAGGGTGGGAGGCAGTCATGTTACAGTGCACGGCACGGAGCTTGCAGCTTGGGAGTGATTTTGTATGACACTGCGGATCACTGATGCATGGCAGCATGAGGCTTTCTCCCATTCTCAGGACAGTCTTAGTTTTTCTCGGTCGGATCGCCGACAGGGAGGGACTAATCTATCACGGATTGATCGCTTCTATGTGGGCGACAGGTTCGGGGAGCGTGGTGGCTCCGTTGGCATTCTCGCTGGCACCTCTTTCTCAGACCATGCACCAGTTATTTTGACTCTTGAGGAGAGGACACAAGAGACCAGCTTGCAGTTGAGGATCCCAGAGAGGATACTTACAGACCCCAGTCTTTTTGAGGACATTGAGAGGATATGGCAGGATAGCCAGAGCTCTGACCTGGATGCAGCAAGCCAGTGTGCCCAGGGGCTCATCGAGCTCGGCTCTTTTTTGCACGCTACAGCCTTGACACGGCTGGGAGAGACACGAGAGCAGGAGCGTCGTTTGAGACGTAGCCTTGCTTCGCTCCAGCGCCTTCAGGAGCAACAGCCTACATGTGAGTGGGTGGCATCCCAGCTGAGCCAGGCACGCCAGGAGGTTAGAGAGGCAGAGGAGCAGAGACACGAGTTTTACTATCATCGCCAGGCCTCTCAGTGGAATCAGCTTGGTGATAGAGTGACTAGGGGGTTTTTTGAGAGCCATGCTCGGGCAGGAGTACGCCAGCTCAGGAGGCAAGACGGATCGTTAGCCACTGAGCCCGAGGAGATTAGAGCTATTGCCACTGAGTTCTACAGAGACCTGCTTTCAGCAAAGCCAGCCACGGAGGCACGTGATGCTTGCAGACAGACTGTGTGGGCTGCAGAGGAGGGTCACAGATCGTATGCGCACAGCTTTGGGTGAGCCCCTTTCAGAGGATGAGCTTGGTGAGGCTTTGAGGGCCCTCCCGCGTCATAGTTGCCCTAGGGAGGATGGATTGACGCCTGCCTTTTTTATGCGCTATTGGGACCTTTTGGGGCCAGGCCTCCGCATGGGTTTTCAGCATGTTTTGGACACTAGGGTGATGCCACAGAGTTTTTCAGAGGGCTTGATCTTACTTATCCCCAAGGGGGAGGGAGTGTCATATGATATTCGGCAGTGGAGGCCTATTACAATCCTCAATACTGTCTACAAGGTCCTAGCCAAGGCCTTGAGTTTGAGGATCCAGCCCTTCCTTGGGGATTTGATTCATGCTACCCAGACAGGATTTGTCAAGGAGCGCAGTATCCTTGACAACATTTTCACCTTCTGGGAGGCGACGGCCCGAGCTAGATTTCTCGGTGAGGACTTGGTCGTTATGCTTCTCGATTTTGAGAAGGCATACGATAGAAGCTCGTAGCCAGGTGTTGATGGCAGGAGGACGGGGGTCGAGTTTTGAGCTGACCAGATCAGTCGGTCAGGGATGCCCTCTCGCTCCGTTCCTTTTTCTTTTCTTTGCAGAGGCTATGAGCATGTATCTGACAGCAGAGGAGGTTGGTTTGAGAGGACTCCAGCTTCCAGTCCGGGGTGAGCACTTGCTTGATTCTGAGTTTGTTGATGACACGGGATTGTTTTTGCATGGCCAGGAGGCCAATCTACAGAGGGCAGAGCAATCTCTACAAGTTTTTGGTGTGGCTTCGGGAGCATTGATCAATTGGCGCAAGACAGTGGCTTTTTGGATCAGTAGCGCCCCTACTCCAGCATGGAGCCCAGACCCGGGTTTTAGATGGATTCCTCCTGGCACAGCAGTGCGGTATCTGGGATGCTAGATTGGCCTTGATTTGTCACCTGAGCAGCAGATCGCCCCGCTTCTTCTGAGCATTCGGAAGAAGCTTTTATATTGGAGTACAGCTCGGCTTTCCTTGGCTGGGAGGGTGGTGGTGACAAATCAAGTGCTTTTAGCGACTATGTGGTATATCACGTCTTGTTGGATTTTCTCAAGCTCTTGCATCAGCCAGGTTCAGAGGCTGATCAGGAACTTTCTTTGGTCTGGGCGAGATGGTCAGCCGGCCCGGGCTAAGGTTGCTTGGGCATTAATTACTCTTCCGCTGGCCCAGGGAGGCTTGGGCATTATAGATCCAGCTGATCAGAGTAGAGCCTTGTTGGGGAAGCTTATTGTTCGGGGGCTGCTTCCAGGCGCTGAGCCTTGGAAGGAGCTTCTTTTTCAGAGACGGCTGTAGGCTAGAGCTCCCCCAGCAGGGGACACTTGGGCACCAAAGATACGGTGGATCTTCACAGAGATGAGGAGGACAGGCCTCAGTAGAGGATGGGAGGACAGATTTGCCTTGAGTATCCTGCGAGCTTGGGAGTTACTGCGACCGGGGCTTTCTCAGAGACCTCCCACTTGTGAGGAGGAGCGGGCCAGACAGCCGCTCATCTAGGGCCCCACGGTACACACAGAGCAGGGTCATATGCTGGGTTCTCAGCCTCGTCTAGCCTGGGGACCATTGGCAACAGGCCCTGCACGCAGTTTTGGAGATTGGCAGGCCTTTTGCAGTCTCCCGGAGGAGATCCAGGCGGAGAGGCTGAGTCATTTCAGAGGGGGGCTGATTATGAGGGATGACATTCAGGAGGCTCTCACTGAGGAGTGGTTCACGCCTTTTGAGCCAGCGACCCCACGGTGGATGGGAGCCTTTACACAGTTGGAGATCCTGATTGCTGTCAGAGCTTGCACTGAGGATGGTAGATGCCTCTACTATGAGATACAGGATGAGGGCAGACTTCAGAGAGTGGAGGCGGAGTCGCCTTTGGTTGCAAAAGAAATCTTTCAGAGGATACGGGTAGCGGCCGCTGCTTCTCGGAAGTGGCATATTAATCCAGACCCTGCAGATGTGGACTCTAATTGGTGCATATGGGCATATGTTGCACGTCCCTTGGCCCGGCTCCAGTGAGACCCTGGCGAGTACGAGTGGCATGATCCTTATGCGTCCTCCAAGGCCACAGAGATCACCTTTTTCCAGTACACTGTCCGGTTGGGGAGGCATATTTTGACTGCGAGGAGGACGGTCCCTCCAGCTGCATCGGAGCATTGGCGTGTAAAGTATTGCCACTCGTCTCTTGTCTATGCACTGATGGGTCTCCGTATACGTAGCAATATCACTGTGTCTGAAAGTATCCTCAAAGTATCATGCATCTATTCTAAGGGCTCCGTTGCAATTCCACACCGTGAATCGCAAGGTCTCATAGGCCGCACACCGTCAAGCGGGCCTCCTCTCCGTAATGATGACTCGGCCATCTCTATATACCGCCCATTTTCCCTCTTTCCTTGCCTCAAGCACACGCGGCATGTGTTCCTTCCGGTGTGCTATCTGTGCCAGTGTAAGGTCCTCATCCAAATAAATCTTTTCCCCCTTAAGGGCCATCCTTTTGGAGAGGAAGGCCTTCTTCTTCTCCAAGTCACCAAACCTAATGATCAATATCTTCGCCCTGGTTTCATCTCTGCCTACTCGCCATGCTCCGGTAATGGGTACTTCATTGGCTCCAATTTTTGTTGCAAGAGCTTTTGCATCCTCTTGGGGATTATCTTCCCACCCAACTACACGTACATGTAAGGCACGTGCCCATCTCTTGGCTTCCTCTTCCAATGTAGCATTCATCACCTCTGCTTTATTGACTGGTGTATCCTTCTGTTTTTTACTACTTCAATCCATGGGTTGACTTCCTCAATTTGTTTCTTTGTGGCACTGGCAATTTCAGCCCATGAATGCATTTCCTTCTCACCTCCAGCCACTTTTGCCTTACATGATTTCAAAGTGTTTTGCATTTCTGTGATGTCTTTTTCGCGGTCAGCCATACATGTCTTCAAAGTGCCTTCATACGATGCGACTGCTGTGGCAATCTCTCAGAGCATGTCATCCTTCCATTTCTGCATCTCTTTTTTCATTTCCGTGTGCATCAAGGCTTGGGCTAATTCCATCTCAACCCGTACTTGGGCTTGCATTTCTCCCTTCAATTGCACATATATCTCTTCCTTCAGCGTTTCGTGTATCACTTTCCTTTGGGCATGCATCTGCTCGGTCCATTCCTTTTCAAGCTCCTGTTGCATGGTGTTCATCTCTGTCCTTATGTGAAGCTGTATCTCCTCATAAAGGGCCTCATCTCGTCGGGCCATCTTCGTAATCCTTCATGAGCCAGGGGACATGATTCCTTCCCTCAGTCTTCTGCGGTAGGCATTTGGTGCCTTCGTGGGGGTGTGAAAGGTTGTCTCACCATCCTGTTGTCGTGCGTGATCAATGCCATGTACCTTCTCAAGGCTAATTCCAGAAGGGGGCAACCAGATAAAGACTGAACCGGAAAAAGACCAGATTTTGGAGCATCAAGTGCTGAATTGGCTGTAGGGGACCAGGATGACAAGGCAGGCTGCAAGAGGGGAGTGTCGATTGGACCAGACTGAGGTGGCTGCAGAGGCGCATCACCTTTAAGGATATTAATGCCAGTCGGCTGGCCGACTGCTCATTTATTGGTTCAAGAGCCTATAAATAGGCCAAGATGCTCATAGTTCTAGCCATTCAATCCTCTAGGGATTGGGTTAGTAGGAGTCCCATAGGGGGACAGAATTTTGGGTGTTATCGCCTTTTCTTCAAGGCAGCCTAGGGCTGTGTGTAAGAGTACCTTTTTGTACTATAGCAATATACTGAATTTCCAGCATATCTCTCTCTCTCTCTATATCTGCGTTTTGCATCAAATGGTTTGCCAGGAGTGTTTAGGGCTGAAAGAAGACTCCTAGAGCTTCCGCGTATTATAGTGGTATCAAAGCCTACTTCAAGTACAAAGATTTAGCAAAGAAACCAGAACTTTTTCTCGCTCGTGTGGTTGGTTTTTAGACGCCGGTGGACTACCCCTTTCGAAGTGACTCCTGTCCCGACGGTTGGTTTTTAGCCTCCGGAAGCCTCCGAACGTCTCCCACACAAATAGTGAATCGTCAGATTGCGTTCCGGAAAGGAATTGCATTTTCTTGCTATGGCGAGCTTCGACGACGAGAGAGACCAAGAACCATGGGACCAGAGTGCACCAGGCAGCCCAGCTAGGGCACCAGGCTTGAGTGTCACAGACATGTTCCAGCAGATGATGCGAGCAATCGCAAAACAGACAGCCAAGTTGGATGCGCAGAAGGCACAGATCGTGGCTCTGGAGGAGCGTACCCGCTCTCCAGCGTCACGTTTTCCATCTCCTCCTCCCTCTCCTTCCGTATCCCAGATACCAAATCCTCGACACAGGGACCCTCTCACGGGGTCACAGCCGCAGCCAAGCTCGTTGCTTGAGTTGCAGATGCGTGCATTGGAGATCCGACAACGAGAAGACGAAGCCATGCAACGCGTGGAACACGAGCGTTACCTCCGAGCTTTGGACACCGGATTGACACCGGCGGCACCCTCGAATCATTTTCCCGAGAAAATGAACTTTAGTAAGTATAATGGTAAACTCGATCCCACAACTCTTTATTCATGGTTACATCAATTTGAAGCTTACTTTGCCGCAGTTAGGGAAACAGATACTGACAGAGTGATCTTAGCCAGTTGGTACTTGGAAGGTGAGGCCATTCCTTGGTGGACTCACTGGGCTCATGCCAACACCCGAGCAGGTATGTTAGAATGATGAGAAATCTCAAAGAAAACACAGCAATCTTGGACCTTTTCTTGGCTGGGAATACCCTGCCCTTGACCTGAATCCTTCACCCCTTTGCTTTACACCCTCTTGGCTTTGTCTAGCCTCTTATGCTTGAGCTTTTGGTGGAGAATGAGATGAATGATTGGGATTATGGGCAATTCTATTTATACTACCCCATCAGGAGCAGTCGGCCAATGCTACAGTAGTCGACCAGCATTAAATGCTCCCACGACCAGAAATTCAGCATTAAATGCTGAATTAAATCTCATTAAATGCTGCATTTTTTTCCTAAAAGGCTGGGCATGGGCCTGCTTCCAGAGGGCTGGGCACAACTTTTGCCCACAATCCAAGGGCTGGGCTGCCTGTATGGGCTGCCCCATACTTGCGCTAAAGCCATATAAAGGCTGTAAACTCCTGGAAATTGCCTTATCTTTGCCCTGGGGCTGTCCTACAGCCCCTCCATGGCTGGTGGGTTCAGCCTAGGCCTTCCTGGCCCTCATGGGGGTGGTTCTACACCATTCCCATGCCCACACTAAGATCCGGGGTAGCCCTATGGGCTGGCCCCTTGTCCTAAACACTAACTACTCAGTGATCTGGCATCCGGTACCATACCAGATACACAGAATCGAGAAGAACTCCCAAGAGGTTTGTTGGTGGTGTTTCACAAAGCCAAAGGGGATGGCAGTCCTGTGAGCCAGATAGGTTCTCGGGCAACAGTTCCAAGGGAGGTTTATCCTCCAAGGGCGATGTGAGAGTGCCAGACTCATTTCTCACAGGAATGAAGACCAAGACAATGTTCAGAGTCAGGGCACGAATGGATTGTGGACTAGATGGAACAGATGCATAGATCTTCGTCTAAGACAGAGTGTTTTGGAGAACAGGCCGGGCTTTCAGAGAAAAGGGTTGCCAGGGATGGATGGATGACAGAGGGATTTCGGGAAAAGATTGGGATGATAACAGTCATCCAAGAGCAGGTTGGATTCCCGTCATCAAGTTTAGCAGAGGGGGATGTCATGTGCATGATCAATGCCATGTACCTTCTCAAGGCTAATTCTAGAAGGGGGCAACCAGATAGAGACTATGAACCGGAAAAAGACCAGATTTTGGAGCATCAAGTGCTGAATTGGCTGTAGGGGACCAGGATGACAAGGCAAGCTGAAAGGGGGGATTGTCGGCTGCTAAAAATGGCTATCGGCTGGACCAGACTAAGGCGGCTGGAGAGGCGCATCACCTTTAAGGATATTAATGCCAATCGGCTAGCCGACCAGCAGTCGGCCAGCTCATTTATTGGTTCAATAGCCTATAAATAGGCCAAGATGCGCATAGTTCTAGCCATTCAATCCTCTAGGGATTGGGTCAGTAGGAGTCCCATAGGGGGACAGAATTTTGGGTGTTATCACCTTTTCTTCAAGGCAGCCTAGGGCTGTGTAAGAGTACCTTTTTGTACTATAGCAATATACTGAATTTCCAACATATCTCTCTCTCTCTACTCTCTCTCTATATCTGCGTTTTGCATCAGATGGTTTGCCAGGAGTGTTTAGGGCTGAAAGAAGACTCCCAGAGCTTCCGCGTGTTACACATGTTCCCCCTCCAGGGGTTGATTTCCCCTACTAGTTGCTACCTATAGGAGAGAAAAGAAAGATATATTAATGTCTATAGGAGGCCAAAGTGGCCTATGAGAAGACAAAAGCACGAATACATCCAAAACTCAAGGATACTAAATGTCCCGAGTAGAAAATGAAAAGCATAAACTCAAAAAAAACTAGCTATAACATGTGGCCAAAGAGGAACTAGTGGCCTGATACAACTGCCAGAAAAGGGCATGTGTGGAACAGGAAAAATGATAGGCTATGGGAAGCAGTTGAGATAGACTCATCCCACAATGTCTCGCATAGGTCGATCAAGCATAGACAGGCTAATGCACCGAGGTCGTGCCGCACGACATTGTGCCAATATCGCTTGTATCCTTTGATAATGTCTCGGCTGGGGCCGCGGCCCAGCGGGTCATGGACGTCGTGCTCTACATAGCTCTCCAGCTCTGTCCAAGGTGACTCCTCGAGGTGGCTGTGTGGCCCCAATCGATGTGTGGCCAACGGTGTGCGGGGTCGCTGCTACTCTGAAGAAGTTAGTAAGGGTGCGCTGGCCTGTGTCTCGGACATGTCCCCCCTGTCTGGAGCATAGGATGTGGTCTCGGTGTCTGCGCAGCTCAAGAAGAAAAAGCCCAAGGCAATGCTGGTCTGAGTAGTCCAACACTCTGGACAATGGCCCAAATCCATCTCAGAAGAGGCAATGAAAGCGCCCCCGGATCTCGTAGTACATTGGGCACCGACATATGTAGTGCTCCTCAGTCTCTGGCTCCAGCTGACAGAGCTGGGAAATCCGATCCTAAGGGGCAAGGGAGACAGCTCCATATCAACCGGTCTCTATCCTCAACTGATGTGAAGACATGCGGATCTGGCCAATAGCAAATCTGACTCCATGAGAGAGGTGAATGTCCATGTACCTCGGGCGAACAACAAAACCATCAGGGGATAAGTGGAGAAGATGCTCTCGGTAGAAAGCCATCTTCGTCCCTAGTGGCTCGGCCGGTGTGATCCATGTGCGTGCTATGTGTAGCTGAATGATATCCATCCTAATGATCTTGTTGAGCTCACTCCGGCTCAACTCCAGGAAGGTGGAGTGTCATGTGCATGAAAGATGCCATGGACATTCTCAGGTGTTGGTCCAGAAGAGGCAGCCAGATAAAGAGTATGAACCAGATAGAGTTAGGATTTTGAGCACAAGATACAGAAGAGGACAAGTGTCGGACTTGGAGAGCAAGGCATGGAAGAGAAGGAAGGCTCTGTTGGCTGCACACAAGTGCTGTCGGTTGCATCACAGTGGGAGTCAGCTGTATCAGAAGAAGGGGCTTCAGCGCTTCAGCGTTTTTGGTGGCCGAGCAACATATATGCAGAAAAGGGGCCCTGTCGGCTGGCCGACTGCTCCAGTCCAAGTGTCCAAAGGCCTATAAAAGGCGTAGGTGCTCAATGTTATGTTCATTCAACTGATAAGAGTTGGATCCTTAGGGTCCTAGAGTAGGACAAGATTTTGGGTGTTTACCACCTTTTGTATAAGGCAACCTATGGCTGTAGTGGAGGTACCTTTTTGTACCATATTAATATACTTTCCAGCATCTCTCTCTCTCTCTCTACTCTCTCTTCATATCTGCATTTTGCATCAGCATGTTTCCAGGAGTGTTTAGGGCTGAAAGAAGACCCCCAGAGCTTCTGCGTGTACATTGGTATTAGAGCATCAGGCTCAACAAAGCTAAACACTGAATCAGCCCCATATGATGGTGTACAGGTCCAAGGTACAGGAAAGTACACGGATACGAAGCCCAGGGCAAGGAACACAAAATCGGAAAGAGCTCCCAGGAGGTTTGTTGGTGGTGTTCCACAAAGCCAGAGGGGATGGTAGTCCTGTGAGCCAGATAGGTTCTCGGGCAACGGTCCCAAGGGAGGATTATCCTCCAAGGGGTGATGTGAGAGTGCCAGACTCATTTCTCAAGAATGAAGACCAAGACAGTGTTCAAAGTCAGGGATGGAATGGATTGTGGACTAGATGGAACAGATGCATAGATCTTATTCTGAGACAGAGTGGTTTTGGAAAACCAGGCCGGGCTTTGAGAGAAAAGGGTTTGCCAGGGATGGATGGATGATAGAGGGACTTCGGGAAAAGATTGGGATGATGACAGTCATCCAAGAGCAGGTTGGAATCCCATCATCAAGTTTAGCAGAGGGGGATGTCATGTGCATGAAAGATGCCATGGACATTCTCAGGTGCTGGTCTAGAAGAGGCAGCCAGATAAAGAGTATGAACCAGATAGAGTTAGGATTTTGAGCACAAGATACAGAAGAGGACAAGTGTTGGACTTGGAGCAAGGCATGGAAGAGAAGGAAGGCTCTGTCGGCTACACACAGGTGCTGTTGGTTGCATCACAGTGGGAGTCGGCTATATCAGAAGAAGGGGCTTCAGCGCTTCAGTGTTTCTGGTGGCCGACCAGCACATATGGAGAAAAGGGGCCCTATCGGGTGGCCGATTGCTGCAGTCCAGGTGTCCAAAGGCCTATAAAAGGCGTAGGCACTCAATGTTATGTTCATTCAACTCCATAAGAGTTGGGTCCTTATGGTCCTAGAAGAGGACATGATTTTGGATGTTTACCACCTTTTGTATAAGGCAGACTATGGCTGTAGTGGAGATACCTTTTTGTACCATATTAATATACTGAATTTCCAGCATATCTCTCTCTCTCTACTCTCTCTTCATATCTGCGTTTTGCATCAGCATGTTTCCAGGAGTATTTAGGGCTGAAAGAAGACCCCCAGAGCTTCCGCGTGTTACAGGAAGTCCACGCTATACTGTAAAGGTGGAAGGCACTCCATATGCATACTGTCAGGCGTTTTTTTGAGAGGTCTTTTTGGTCAGTGTACATATGGATGCGTGGCGTGTGTGAAGGTTTTGCCTGTGAATGCATTGGCAGAGTGATTTTGTGGATGCTTTTGTTTTGAAGCCTGTCTGGAACGAGGTCTTCTGGAGGTAATATCAGCCGTCTGGCCGCTTGAAGGGGTAGCGCGTCCAAGAAAAAGAATGGGCATCGAAAGGCTGTATTTGGAATGTGTACGGAGGCATGGGCATTAAAGACTGAAGGGGCCGGTGTTGCCTTGGGAGCGAAGGTGTGTGGAGTACGGGAAAGCAACCATTGATGTGGCCAGTGTTGCCTTTAGCATGGGTGTGAAATAGAAGGTATGGGGGGTGGCCATCCTTAGGCATTAGGAGAATAAAATAAAAAAAGGATAACGTGGCCAGCTGGCAACATGGCGTGGAGCGTGGAATGGCTGCCAACGTGCAATTCTCGAAGCTAGTAGAAGGTGGTGAGTCGGCAGCCTGCAGATGAAGAAAAGGCGTCGACCGCGTTGTTTTGAATGGGGGCTTTCGGGCGTGTGCAGCTACGAGTTGGAGTTGCAAGGGTTCGTGTGGCTAGGCGCAGCCGGGTGATACTGCAGGGACAAAGAGGATAGCAGGTAGCGGGCGCAGCCAGAGGCAACAAAGTAAGAAGGCCCCCCTTGGTGAGTGAGAGGCCGACGTGTGGGCGAAGCTGTGGTGATTCGGCAAGCAAGAGGGAGCCGCGTGCCTGGTGTGAAGGGAACGCAGCCTTGTGGAGTGAAGTGCAGCTGGTAGTCAGCCTGAAGGGATTTAGAGCTGCTGCAGCGACAAGATAAGCGAAGGGAAGAAAACAAGATGGCTGGCGTCGAAGGCGACGAGAGGGAGGCCGTCTTGGGCCTGCAGTGTAGTGGGTTTGCAGAGATGATGTGAAAACGTGGAGCTGCAGCCAGGTGGAAGCCGTTGTGTAAGCTCGGGTTCCCCCCTTGAGAAGTGCAGCGTAGAGGTAGCTGCAGGTGAGCGTGGAGCGCTGTGGAGCGCAGCTGGTCGAAGGACTGAAGGACATGCGTAGGCAGAGAAGAAGAGAGCAGCCGTGTGAGGGAGCTGCTGAGGGCTAGGTGCAAGGAAAGAGTGGGCCGCCTTGCAGAGGCGTGTTGGAGAAGGCAGAGGCTGGTGGGGCGCTGCCTGTGGGAAAGAGACGGGTGCTGGCATCAAAGGGAGCTGCTAGAGAGGACAAGAGGGATGCAGATAAGCTGCAGGTGACAAGCTGGCTAGTGTGGGCCGCCTTGAAGACAGGGCTGTGGACAGCAGAGAGGGTGCCGAGTGAAGCAGAGAGAGATAAAGTGTTGCTGCTTGGTGGTGGGCCGGTAGCAGGGCAGATAAGCTGCCTGGGTTTGTTGCGAGCTGACAGAGGATCAGCACAGAGACAGAGAGAGAGAGATGATGGTGTAGCTGCTGCTGACGACACATGCAGAAGTGATGGGTCGCAGAGGACTCGAGGGTTAGCTGGTGTGGGCGCCTTCTGGAGTGAGAGTGGCCGGGTTCTTTCTGGTGTGTATTGGTACAGCAGGCAGGCGAGTTTCGTGGTGATCGGGGATGTGGTGTATCCTCGGCAGTGACAGGTCTGAGTGTGTGTTTGTAAGTGGTGTGAGTAAAGCTTCTGTGTCGGGAGAAGCTTGTATGAAGTGTTGATTTTGAAATATACTGCTAGGTGTTTGCTTTGGTCTATGGTGCCCCTGTTTTGAGCTGTCTTTATGGTGTGGGTGGGTGGCGAATGTTGAGAAAGTGTTCCAGCCGGTGGCTGGTGGTGCCCCGTTCGTGGTAGTGTTTCCAAGTTTGGGAGGTGGAAGAGCTATAGAGGCAGGTTCTTTCTTCTTTTTTTCACCTCACATCCTTCTGGTGCCCCCACTGAGGATTGCTCTGGCGTTGTTCTTTGCCTAGAAGGGCGTGTGTTCCACTGAGGAGAGCTCAGGGATTTGTACAGGTTGTCATGATGTGGTCTTATCCAGAGTTTCATGGCAGGAAGGGTGAAGATGTGTGTGACTTTTTGGAGCAGATGGAGTTGGCATGCATTAGCAATCATGTGACGGATGAAGAGCAGGTTCTGAAGTTGATAAGGATTTTCTTGAAGGGAGATGCCCGAAGCTGGCTTAAGGATTTTGAAGCACAGGATGCTGGTGTTTTGACCTTGGTCAGGTTGAAAGAAGGTCTTTTGGAGCATTTTCAGCAAGTGGAGGATTCTAGTGTGCTTTGGCAAGAGTTGAGTGTCTTGAAGCAGGTACATGGGCAATCCCTGGACGATTTTGTGAAGGTATTTACATGCTTGTGGAGTAAGTGGTGTGTGACATTGAAGCAGGAAATTCCTCCTATGTTTTTGAAGAAGAGCTTGTTCATTGATGGTTTGCTACCTCATTTAAAGGTAAGGGTTGAATTGAAGAATCCCAGGTCATTTGATGATGCTGTTAGGGTTGCTAGGGAAAAGGAAGGCAAGGTTTTGAAGCAGATGGAGATGGGTATTTATCCGTATGAAGGTGTTGTGTCTGCAAGGGATAAGCAGGTAAATTTGGTTGAGGTGGATAAGAGTCCTATGCAAGGTTTGATTAGACAGGAGCCTCAAAGGCCGATACAAGTACAAAGGGGTATGTTTTATATGCCTTCTGATTTTTTTCCAAAGTCTGAAAAGCATGTGCAGGTGAATGAGAAGCAGGTGAAGGAGCAAAGTGCAGATAAGGAGTTGCCAGTGGATTCTTCTTTGGATTTGGACGTCGTGGCTGTTCACCATGACAGTGATCTGGATGACATGCATGCACAGGGAAGCAAAGAGGATGATGCCTTGGGATTGGCTGATGATAAGAAGGAAGAGGAGCTGGATACAGGATGCTTTGAGGATGATTCTCTGATAGATTCTACAAGGGAGGAGGATGGGGTAGAGACTTCTGATGAAGTGAAGATGGCTGGTGATGCGGATGTGGAGAGTGTGGAGGAAGATCCTATTATCCTGGATTTTCTTGGACAGCTTGATGGTGGTCTGGTACCTGTGATGGATGGTATGGATGTTGTTCCATTGAATGCATTAGGTGCTGGGGAGTCTTTGGACGATGATACCAGGGGGGTTGGCAGCATTGAAGAAGGTATGCAAGTAGATTTGGCTGATGAAGAGCGTTGTGTGGTGAGTATTGTGCCTGAGGATGATATGTGGGAAGTTGCTAGCCTGGATGAGCAGGAACCAGAGGTAGAGATGGATGCAGATATGGCTGAGAGTGTAGCTAAGGCTACTTTACGGATTGCTGAAATGCTGAAGGCAAAGTCCATGGATGACAAGAATTCTGAACCAGTTGAGCTGTATGGTTGTGAAAAAATGCCTGAATTGCTTAAGCTGGAAGTGCTTGTGGACACTGCTGTTGGAAAGGATGTGGATTTTGGTGTGCAGAAAGGTCAAAATGCTGAAACCTGGCCTTCACTGATGATGGATGGGATGCTAGATGCTGGAATGCCACAGATTTCGAAGACGAGGAGCTTTGTTGTGGGTGAAGAGCAGAGGCTTGAGGATGATGTTGTGGGTGAAGTGGATGTGGATGATTTTATGGCTATGGTGGATGTTTGGTGTGCGGTGATGCAGCCATGGTGTTTGAGGGATGCTGGGAAATGGGGTGGTGAGTTGCTGTTTCCTTTTGATCCTGGTGGATGACTACTGGAATTGCTGAATGCTGCTGAGCATGAATGCTCTAGCAGATGGGGGGGTGGCAAAGTATGTCAGGCGTTTTTTTGAGAGGTCTTTTTGGTCAGTGTACATATGGATGCGTGGCGTGTGTGAAGGTTTTGCCTGTGAATGCATTGGCAGAGTGATTTTGTGGATGCTTTTGTTTTGAAGCCTGTCTGGAACGAGGTCTTCTGGAGGTAATATCAGCCGTCTGGCCGCTTGAAGGGGTAGCGCGTCCAAGAAAAAGAATGGGCATCGAAAGGCTGTATTTGGAATGTGTACGGAGGCATGGGCATTAAAGACTGAAGGGGCCGGTGTTGCCTTGGGAGCGAAGGTGTGTGGAGTACGGGAAAGCAACCATTGATGTGGCCAGTGTTGCCTTTAGCATGGGTGTGAAATAGAAGGTATGGGGGGTGGCCATCCTTAGGCATTAGGAGAATAAAATAAAAAAAGGATAACGTGGCCAGCTGGTAACATGGCGTGGAGCGTGGAATGGCTGCCAACGTGCAATTCTCGAAGCTAGTAGAAGGTGGTGAGTCGGCAGCCTGCAGATGAAGAAAAGGCGTCGACCGCGTTGTTTTGAATGGGGGCTTTCGGGCGTGTGCAGCTACGAGTTGGAGTTGCAAGGGTTCGTGTGGCTAGGCGCAGCCGGGTGATACTGCAGGGACAAAGAGGATAGCAGGTAGCGGGCGCAGCCAAAGGCAACAAAGTAAGAAGGCCCCCCTTGGTGAGTGAGAGGCCGACGTGTGGGCGAAGCTGTGGTGATTCGGCAAGCAAGAGGGAGCCGCGTGCCTGGTGTGAAGGGAACGCAGCCTTGTGGAGTGAAGCGCAGCTGGTAGTCAGCCTGAAGGGATTTAGAGCTGCTGCAGCGACAAGATAAGCGAAGGGAAGAAAACAAGATGGCTGGCGTCGAAGGCGACGAGAGGGAGGCCGTCTTGGGCCTGCAGTGTAGTGGGTTTGCAGAGATGATGTGAAAACGTGGAGCTACAGCCAGGTGGAAGCCGTTGTGTAAGCTCGGGTTCCCCCGTTGAGAAGTGCAGCGTAGAGGTAGCTGCAGGTGAGCGTGGAGCGCTGTGGAGCGCAGCTGGTCGAAGGACTGAAGGACATGCGTAGGCAGAGAAGAAGAGAGCAGCCGTGTGAGGGAGCTGCTGAGGGCTAGGTGCAAGGAAAGAGTGGGCCGCCTTGCAGAGGCGTGTTGGAGAAGGCAGAGGCTGGTGGGGCGCTGCCTGTGGGAAAGAGACGGGTGCTGGCATCAAAGGGAGCTGCTAGAGAGGACAAGAGGGATGCAGATAAGCTGCAGGTGACAGGCTGGCTAGTGTGGGCCGCCTTGAAGACAGGGCTGTGGACAGCAGAGAGGGTGCCGAGTGAAGCAGAGAGAGATAAAGTGTTGCTGCTTGGTGGTGGGCCGGTAGCAGGGCAGATAAGCTGCCTGGGTTTGTTGCGAGCTGACAGAGGATCAGCACAGAGACAGAGAGAGAGAGATGATGGTGTAGCTGCTGCTGACGACACATGCAGAAGTGATGGGTCGCAGAGGACTCGAGGGTTAGCTGGTGTGGGCGCCTTCTGGAGTGAGAGTGGCCGGGTTCTTTCTGGTGTGTATTGGTACAGCAGGCAGGCGAGTTTCGTGGTGATCGGGGATGTGGTGTATCCTCGGCAGTGACAGGTCTGAGTGTGTGTTTGTAAGTGGTGTGAGTAAAGCTTCTGTGTCGGGAGAAGCTTGTATGAAGTGTTGATTTTGAAATATACTGCTGGGTGTTTGCTTTGGTCTATGGTGCCCCTGTTTTGAGCTGTCTTTATGGTGTGGGTGGGTGGCGAATGTTGAGAAAGTGTTCCAGCCGGTGGCTGGTGGTGCCCCGTTCGTGGTAGTGTTTCCAAGTTTGGGAGGTGGAAGAGCTATAGAGGCAGGTTCTTTCTTCTTTTTTTCACCTCACACATACCATGTAGTTATAACCATGTGCTAGTCTGGGCATACCAACACTCTGTGTCCCCCTGTGATGCGAGTTGTCTGGACAACTCTGTTAGAAGTCATCTCCTGTCTTTATCAGACACCAGGGCCTCTGTTGTGGGTGTGCTTGCCCTTTGTTTTTCTTCTCCGTGGGGCTGTTGAGCTCTTTTATGCAGACGCCATTGAAGTCTCATTGGGACGCAGGATTGCGGATCTTGCGGTATCTGCAGAGTACGAAGGATCTAGGACTCTTTTACACAGGAGGGGATGGAGTCAGACTCCAAGGTTGGAGTGACTCAGATTGGGGAGGAGATCCAGACACGAGGAGATCTACTTCAGGTTACAGTTTTACCCTCGGCTCAGGAGCAGTTTCTTGGAGCAGTAAGAGGCAGCCAACTATTGCCCTATCTTCGACAGAGGCAGAGTACCGGACTGCTTGTGGTACTGCTTGCGGTGCTGCTTGCGAGGTTGTGTGGCTGCGGAGGCTACTAGGCGAGATTGGGTTTCCACAGGAGGAGCCCATAGTCATCCAGTGTGATAACCAGAGTTGTATAGCTATTGCTCCGAACCCGATATTCCATGCCCGGACCAAGCACATAGAGATACAGTATCACTTTGTACGTGAGAAGATCTTGGCTGGTGACATCTTGCTACTTTATTGTTCGACAGAGAACAATGCGGCGGACCTCTTCACGAAGTCTCTACCTCAGGCTACGCTCAGGCGGCACTCCAGCTCCCTAGGGTTGATTTCACAACCAGGAGCTGAGAGGGGGTGTTAGAAGTCATCTCTTGACTTTATCAGACACCAGGACCTCTGTTGTGGGTGTGCCCGCCCTTTGTAGATGTTTTCTCATTTTTTCTCACTCCCCGTATTTTTTTCCCATTTTTTCCTATTTTTACCAGGTGTGGGAGGCAGTTTTCTGCACCCTGGCTGATCCAGATGCTGGCCGACTGCTGGTCAGAGGATCTGGATGCTGGCCGACTACCCCTTCTGGTCCCCGACCTCTCCTGCATGCTGGCCGACTGTGCGCAGCTAGCCGACTGCTAGATGGGGCTGGTCGTGGACATGTAGGCCTAGTCAGCTGCCTTTGCACAGGCCGACTGCATGTACGGGGCCATATAAAATGGTCCCATGGCCCCCACATCATTGTATCTTGTTTTCGTATTCGGGATCTTCTTGTGTATAGAGAAGAGTTACACGCCTATCTCTCTCCTTCTCTTGTGCTATCTATTTTCTGCACTCTACTTGCTCTTGTGGTCTCAGATTTGGTTATCATCTCCGCTGCGTATTTTGGCACACTCTAGCATGAGTCTAGAGTATCTTCTGGGCAGGGTTCCATAATGTGAAATAGAGCTAGGAGGGCCAAATAGTTCATTCCCTCTCTCTTACATCGCACTTGTCCTCAACTACGGACTACAAGTGTTGCTAGCATATCCATATGTTCCAAGTAGATCCATATGATTGCCATCCAATGGGTCATCTTGGCATCGTTGCCACCCAGATACAAATCTTCCTCCTTGGGCTATCTAGCATCATTGCCACCCAAACTAGAGCATGTCCAAATAACCATTATATAAGAAAAATAATGATCAATTCCATTCCAATATATAAACAATGAAGAGGGCTAGAGGTACAATCCCTCCCTCTTGAATCTGTCTGGTTTGCAAGACGTTTATGCCTGTATTGTTGGATTATATCATCTCTAGAGGGTCTACATCACCTTTTCATGATTGTATTGGTCATTTTATGAGACCCTGCATTGGCATATTTTAGCCGATATTATTCAGCATTTTTCTACAATTTTTAGGCATTTTTTAGCATTTTATGCTACTAGTCTGCTACTATCGGCCTGCTACAGCTGGCCGACTAGCTCTCATGAGGAGTATATAAGGGTGGCTCCCCTTTCCCCTCATTTCGTCTCATTTTTCAGTATCCTCTTGAGGTCATTAGCAGCTGCTTCTGCTTCTTATCATTGTACAGCACCTACAAGCTTCCCTCGTGCTCAGTTTCCAACATTTACAGGTCTTGCACTTGGGCCTACATCTGTGTTTTCTATTTGCTTCACTTTCTTTCATGGTATCAGAGCAAAACGCTGACCTGTGAGCAAAAGAGAGCTGCGTTTTCTGTTTTCGAGTAGAGGCTTCGACAGTTTGTTGCATTTTCTGCAGATTGAAGAAGGTGTTGCATTTTCTTCCGGGAGGAGAGGCTTACTCAAGATTGCTGCATTTTCTTCATATGACGCTTAGGACTGTTGTATTTCTGAATTTTCAGCAAAGATTGCTGATTTTTCTGCTGATTGGATTGCTGAAGCCCTCTTCTAGGTGCTGAGGACAGGGATATACAGCTTGGAGAGATCTTTCTTCTTCCTCTCCTTTCAGTTTCCCACCCTTTCTTCTTGTTGTGCACAGCCTGAGAGGAGGATTTGCTGATTTTTTTTATTCAGCCCCTTTCTTAAGAGAAGGTTTCTTGTCAGAGGACATGGCTTCAGGAGATTTCTCTTCTGGTGCTCCTTCTACAGTTTCTTCTCCAATGCTTGGATCTTCCACCCACCCTCTCTTCTACTCTTTCTTGAGGAGGTTTGGATTCTTGGTGGTGATGGCTTCCGGAAACCCTCCCCTTACTTCTACCAATTATCAGATTTGGTCATACTGGCTTGTCCTCAGTTATTGGATCCTATTTATCGGAGAGGTGGAATTTTTATCTACTTCTTATGATGCCTCTCGAGTCTCAGCTGTGGCTTGAACTTCAAAGGCAATATTCGGACTCAGGCATTGCCTCACAACATCAGGAGACTAGGGCCAAAGTGGCCCCCTTGTCAATTTCAGATTCTCTTTCTCCCTCTCCACAGGACACAATCCTAGTGATCACAGCTATGACTTCTTCAATAGAGGTTAGGGTCACATCAGATGAGGCTGAGGATCTTCCACTGATTTCTTCCTCCATTAACATTGCAGATGATCATGCCTACCCTCTCCATTAACATTGCAGGAGACTAGGGCCAAAGTGGCCCCCTTGTCAATTTCAGATTCTCTTTCTCCCTCTCCACAGGACACAATCCTAGTGATCACAGCTATGACTTCTTCAATAGAGGTTAGGGTCACATCATATGAGGCTGAGGATCTTCCACTGATTTCTTCCTCCATTAACATTGCAGATGATCATGCCTACCCTCCCCATGGTGTTGATGATATTTCTCTGGGTTCCCCTCCTATGCTACAAGATATGCTTTCAGAGGAGGATTCCGCTTCTTATGTTCCAGAGGAGGCATCTTCAAAGGGTTCTATGGAATTCTCATTGGTGGTTACTTCCACTATTTTAGAGTCTATTTTTCAGACTTCAACCCTGGCGGATTCAGTTATCCCTCATGATCTTCTTGTGCCAGAGGTTACTTCATTTCCTCGTCCTCCAGAGGAGGGTTCATCATCTGAAGATCATCTTTCTCCTATTGTTGGAGAATCCTTACCCCAAACTATATTTTCATCTACCGTACCTTTGGTGGATTTTGGAGTTGCTACCTCTGCAGTTTCTCCGCTCACTGCCTTATTGGTGGTGGTTCCTAGCCCTTCTCCAAGCATTTTGGTGTCACCGACTCCTACTGCACTAGTACCTACAATTGTTTCTGAGGAGGAGGAGGAGGAGGAGGAGGAGGAGTCTACTACGGTACAGATACTTGTTGCAAATACAAAGGAGGTACCATTTTCCTTGGAGCTATCAGTGGTTCTCTTTCTTGAGAACAACTTCTTTTGGATTGATCCCAGTGCTGCTTCTACATCACCTGCTTTGGATGCGTCCATTAATGTAACTTGTACCTCTTCCTTCCGATTTGAGAGGAGGTGTTCTTCTTCGTCCAGTGTTTGTCGATCCTTTTCAGTCTTATATGCTTTACAGGACATTGATCAACCAAAGGATCCCTGGGACCGAACTTCGGCTACTTTTGGGGTTCTTACTTCAGCGTGCTAGTGTTGGACCGACCCTTTGGCGCTGAAGAGGAGGTGTTGGATTATATCATCTCCAGCGGGTCTACATCACCTTTTCATGCTTGTACTGGTCATTTTATGAGACCTTGCATTGGCATATTTTAGCAGATATTATTCAACATTTTTCTACCATTTTTAGGCATTTTTTAGTATTTTATGCTACTAGCCAGCCAACTCTCATGAGGAGTATATAAGGGTGGCTCTCCTTTCCCCTCATTTCATCTCATTTTTCAGCATCCTCTTGAGGTCATTAGCAGCTACTTCTGCTTCTTATCATTGTACAGCACCTACAGGCTTCCCATGTGCTCAGTTTTCAGCAATAAACATCAGTTTCCAGCATTTACAGGTCTTATACCTAGGCCTACATCTGTCTTTTCTATTTGCTTCATTTTCTTTCATGTACTTCAAATACATCTAAAATAATCAAGACGTTTATGTCTATGCTTCAAATACATCTGAAATAATCAAGACTGATCCTTTGCTAGCATAAAATCTTAGCTTTGTTCCACAAAAATTCCCACGGCTTTCTTTTTCAAAACTTGCAATGAAATAGCATCCACTGCAATTCTCTTGATGAACTTCCTAGCATGATGCCAATCTATTGATCTTTCAATCTCTCTGGCTTCTTGCACTCACTTGTCGGGACAATTTGCAGCCATATGTCCCTTCCTTCCACATTGGAAGCACTTCCCTTCTTTGGCGTGTTCCTCACGTTGCTTTAGGAACAATCTTCTTCGAAAGAGTGGAGGTTTGTCCTCACTCCCATCTTTCTTCTCTTGAGACTCAGCTCTTGATGGGGATCGGTCTTTAAACTTCTTCCTTTAAGGTGGATCCCGATTGTCGTTCTTTGTCTTGCCATCCATCCAAGGCATGTACAAGGCCTCGGCTTGCAAAGCTTTGTCTTGAGCTTCTTCCAAAGTTTTTGGACCAGCCATATACACTACTTGCATAAGCTTTGGTTGTAGTCCATTCACAAACTTTCGCATTTCCATTAGTGGTGGAATAGGAGTAGGAGTATATGAAGTAAACTTCAAAGAAACTGTTCAAAAGTTGTTAAGGTAAGATGCCACATTCTCACCAACTTTCTGCTTTAACCTTTACCTCACCCCACTCTTTCTGCACGTCTACTTCAAAATTTGCGGGAAGAAACTTCTTGTTGAACATAGTCTTGAAGTCGGTCCATGTCTTTGGCTCGGTCCCTTCTTGTACCACCTTTACCCACCAATTCAAGGCAACATCCTTCAAATGCATATGAACCATACGAAGCTTGGACTTTTCGGAGAAGTCCTCGCCTCCAAAAGCAGCATCAAATTGCTTGATAAAGGATAAAGCTTTTTGTGTATATCTCTTTCCATAGAAGCATCGAACTTGACACTCTTCTCTCCCAGCTTGAAGTCTATTTTGCCGGTGGATGCAGGCCCCTTTGCCTTTCTTACTTGTCCTGATGAAGCAGCATTTGAGATAGCAAGCCTATGTGTCATGTGCATGATAAATGCCATGGACATTCTCAGGTGCTGATCCAGAAGAGGCAGCCACATAAAAGAGTATGAACCAGATAGAATCAGAAATTGGAGCACAGAAGGCTATGGGCAGTGTGGACTGAAGCAAGGCTTGGAGAGCAAGAGGAAAAGCCTGTCGGCTGCCCACAGATGACATAAGCTGAAGATCAGAGCGTGTCGGCTGTACCAGAGAAGGTCGGCTGCAAGGAGGCGGTCCAGTACAGGGTGTGGCACAGCACGACTAGCAAAGGAGAAGACCAAGCATCAGTCGATTGGTTCGACTGCAGTCGGCCAGCTCCTGCGTTATTCCAGAAAGACTATAAATAGCAAGCGTGGCTCTTCATTCTAGTCATTCAGTCCTCTAGGGATTGAGTCCCCTTAGGGTCCAAGTAGGGACCAGAAATTTTGGTGTTTATCACCTTTTTATGAAGACAGCCTAGGGCTGTAGCAAAGTACCTTTTTGTACTTTAGTAATATACTGAATTTCTAGCATATCTCTGTCTCTCTACTCTCTCTCTATATCTGCGTTTTTGCACCAACATGTTGCCAGGAGTGTTTAGGGCTGAAAGAAGACTCCCAGAGCTTCCGCGTGTTACATTGGTATCAGAGCATCAGGCTCAGCAAAGCTAAACACTGAATCAATCCCATATGATGGTGTACAGGTCCAAGGTACAGAAAAGTACACGGATTCAAAGCCCGAGGCAAGGAGCACAAAATCGGGAAGAGCTCCCAGGAGGTTTGTTGGTGGTGTTCCACAAAGCCAGAGGGGATGGCAGTCTTGTGAGCCAGATAGGTTCCCAGGCAACGGTCCCAAGGGAGGTTTATCCTCCAAGGGTGATTTGAGAGTGCCAGACTCATTTCTCAGGAATGAAGACCAAGACGGTGTTCAGAGTCAGGGCAGGAATGGATGGTGGACTAGATGGAACAAATGCATAGATCTTATTCTGAGACAGAGTGGTTTTGGAGACCAGGCCGGGCTTTCAGAGAAAAGGGTTGCCAGGGATGGATGGATGACAAAGGGACTTCGGGAAAAGATTGGGATGATGGAGCAAGTTGGAATCCCGTCATCAAGTTTAGCAGAGGGGGATGTCATGTGCATGATAAATGCCATGGACATTCTCAGGTGCTAATCCAGAAGAGGCAGCCAGATAAAAGAGTATGAACCAAATAGAATCAGAAATTGGAGCACAGAAGGCTATGGGCAGTGTGGACTGGAGCAAGGCTTGGAGAGCAAGAGGAAAAGCCTGTCGGCTGCCCACAGATGACATAAGCTGAAGATCAGAGCCTGTCGGGTGTACCAGAGAAGGCCAGAGAAGGCCGGCTGCAAGGAGGCGGTCCAGTACAGGGTGTGGCGCAGCACGACCAGCAAAGGAGAAGACCAAGCATCAGCCGGCTGGTCTGACTGCAGTAGGCCAAAACCTGCATTATTCCAGAAAGACTAAAAATAGCAAGCGTGGCTCTTCATTCTTGTCATTCAGTCCTCTAGGGATTGAGTCCCCTTAGGGTCCAAGTAGGGACCAGAATTTTGGTGTTTATCACCTTTTTATGAAGATGGCCTAGGGCTGTAGCAGAGTACCTTTTTGTACTATAGTAATATACTGAATTTCCAGCATCTCTCTCTCTCTCTACTCTCTCTCTATATCTACATTTTTGCATCAGCATGTTGCCAAGAGTGTTTAGGGCTGAAAGAAGACTCCCAGAGCTTCCGTGTGTTACATTGAGTAGCCTCCCTGTTTCCTCCACGAGAAATAGACTGGGTAGCTCTGCATCCTTCTGAAATGGTGACTCCTTTGGCCTAAAGATAGGCTTTAGCAGCTTCAACTCCTTTGGCTTCGGTGGCTCGATCCTTGATGAAATCTTCAAACATTTGACCCCTTCTATGGTCTTGTTCCCTCTTGGTTCTCCAAGCAAGGAATTCTTCGTCTCCAAGAAATCGTCTGAACTGCTAAAAGTCTTGGTACTCAGCTGAAGACATGGCCACGGTCTCATGAGTAATGGATCGACAGCCTTGGTTCCCATCCTAAAGTCCTGGATCGGCCTAGTAGTTGTTCGCTTCATTAGGCCCTTGGTTTCCCTCTTCTCTTGACATGGTTCTATCACCCCAAGCAAGTTTCTTCAAGAGAAATCCTACTTTGATACCAATGTAAGCCCAGCTGGGCGTGCCGTGACAGATCCAAGCACGTGTCCAAGAGATAGAAATATAGAGAGATAAGATAGATAGAGGGAGAGAGAGAAGGGATTCGGTGAACTTGCCTAGTACACACACACTGAGCAGGGAACAGGCCCTGCCGCCTTTCAAGAATTTATTCAAGAACAATCCACGGGCTTATCAAGCCAGGATCAAAACAACCAATGAATACAAAATCAAGAGAGGCTCAAGCCGTTTTATACCTAAGGAGATCCCTGCTTTTTCCCAAAAGCAATGCTTTTGCTTTGCTTTCTTCTTTTACTTTGCTTTTGGTCTTTTCACTTAGCTTTTCCCTTTTTCACTTTATACAATAAAATATTACTCAAATATGACCAGCGTTTCATAGTTCTTTTATGCTTTATTTTTCTGGCTTCAGGTGTCATGTGCACAGTGGGTATCTACTGTGTGCTATACGCATGCAAGACTAGTTTCGAGGCTTGGGGAAGCTTGGAACTAGGCAGGCTGATTGATGAGCTGAGTTAGGGATATACTAACGAGCAGGCACCCAAGTATGGACGGGCGGGCAGCCAAGTGTGGACGCCCGATGACCGGCCAAGAGCCTATAAAAGGGTGGCCAAGGTTAGTTATTGATTATAGAGAGTCTTGCGAGTTTGTGAGAGCTCTATGGTCTTGGAGCCTGGATCTAGTGCAGACGTGCACCTGCTTTATGCAGCCGAGGCCGGCAGCAATCTCGAGGCCCGCGAGGGCAGCTTCGCGGCGGTATGGGACGTCGCGAGGAGGAGATTGGTCGGTACGTCATCCTAGTTAGCTCAGCTCGTGGCTCGGTGGGGACAGCCAAGACTGTGGGCTCGCCCACGGCTGTCATGGTTGGGAGGTGAGTCAGGCCTGCACCCCCCTTGCTTGTTTGTTGTTCGTTTGTTTGCAGGATTCGAGTTTCGAACCAAGATCGATCACGAGGGGATCCATGGGGATTTGACAGTGGTATCAGAGCATACCTCGTGAACGAGCAAGTCGGTAGGTAGAGAATAAGAGATCGAAGTACGGTATGTGTTAAAAAAGCTTGCTGTTTTTTCTGTGCTTACTGCAGTTTTCAGTTTGGTATGTGCTTTTTCTTCATCAAAGAAAATGATGGGAGATGGTAGTTTTAATAGGGTTAATTGCTTTGCAAAGAAGAGGCCTTGTGTGCAGTCGCATACCTTGCAGGGAGAGAAAACCAAAAAAAAAAAAAGGAAAAAAGCATGATGCTTTTCGTAGCTTTTTGGCGCATGAGAGAGAGAGCGAGCGGAGAACTGGTTGACGTGTTGCTGGCGAGGGTGTGTATGGGCCGCAAGAAGCCCTGTAGGTAGGCGCCTAAGGCCATGTAGGCCTGCGTAGCCAGGCAGCCAGGCGCCTAGGCTTGCGTAGCCAAGCCTACGCAGCCTAGCGCAGGCAGCCTAGGCCAGGCCGGCGCCTAGGCCAGCGCTCATGCCAGGCAGCCGACGCCCAGGCCACATACAGCCGGTTGGCACCCAGACCACGCCCAGCAGTCTGGCGAAGCGCACGCTGGCGGACAGCGCTCGAGCGAAGGTGCAGGTGACGTCAGCAGTCCACGTCGGGCTAATTCAGGAGGGAAGCGAAAAAAAAACGCTACGAAAGCATACTTTTTTTTACTGCTTTCGTTTTTGTTTTTTTTAGGGGAGTTTAAATTTTATTTTATTTTTTAAGGGTTTAAAAGTCCTCCCCTCTCCAAGGTTTCCAAAGGTGTTTAATTTTTTTAAGACAAGAGAATATATATATCCATATATATATATATATTAAAATATATTTATTTATTTATTTATTTATTTATTTATTTATTTATTCACAAAAAAAAACACACAAAAGCTAAAGCAAAAGCTAAGCCTAGCTTTTCGAGTTTTTTTTTTGGCTTTTGGGAAACCTTTATAAACCCCCTCACGTGGACTTCTTGCCACACATCTCTCGAGTTCTCAAGTTCTCAAGTTTTCGAGCTCTCAAGCTCTCGAGTTCGTTCGCACTTTCATTGTGCGAAGATCGAATTTTCTCTCCGCGTACCCTCTTCACGATGTCGACCCAAGAATCAGAGTTGGAGCCCCTCGTGGAACGCGAAGGCTTGCCGGCTACGGAAGGAACCGATGCCGATCTTTTTGACGAGTTTGTGTCAAAATCAGATTTCCAAGAGTTCAAAGTAGCTCTCGAAGCTTCTTCGTCGGAACGTCAGGCACAAATCGCAGCCCAGATGCAGACTTTGCAGAACTCCATCGCTCTCTTGACCACTACCCTCTCTACTTTCTCGGGAATGGATACCTTGGCTTCTGCTTTAGACCCCAATATTACTCCAGAACCGTTCGGGGGCGAGCAAAAGCAGAGAACCAAGGAGATCGTGGACACTTGGCTACACAAGTGGCAAGTTCACTTTCAGTTTCATCCATATGATGATGGAAAGAAGACACAGTTAGCAGCAGGTTTCCTGTCCAACAAAGCTTTGCTTTGGTGGAAGGAACTGAACCCAAAGCCAACGACTTGGGCACAATTCGAAGACATTTTCAAGAAAGAATTCCTCAAGAAAGAGGATGACTACGATGTTGTAGCCCGGTTTTCACCTTTGACCATGACCTCGCAGCACCTCACTTATGAGGTCTACCTCCAGAAGTTCCGTGACTTGCAGATGAAAGCTACAAAGATGGATCCCACTACTCTTTAGAGGTTTTTCGTAGCTGGTTTACCACACTCGTACCGATTACAGGTTAAAAATAACAAATGCAAAACATTGGACGAGGCCATTCATTCAGCTCGTATCTATGATGATACGATGGTCTCTTCCAAGTCAAAACCCGTTACCGAGCAGGGGAACAAGCATAAAAGAAAGTTCTCCGCACCTATGGCTAACACGACTGAAGGCAAGTCTTCGGACCAACCTTCGAAGAATACAAGTTCGACACCAGCGAAGAAGAAACGACTCCTTAGGGCTTTAAAGCTCAAGAAAGAAGGACGTTGTTTTATCTGCGAAGAAAAAGGACACATGCGTAATGAGTGCCCGAAGAAAAAGGGTACCAAGTCAAACGCAGGACCCAAGCCTAAGACAGCTAACTAGTTATCTTTGACAGGTACGTCAATTACTGTACTTTCTCGCCCTAGTACTTGTTCTGATTGTCTGTTCAATTCTAAGGTATTTGGCATGCATGATCTTCTCCGAGTTTATGGAGAAGTGAATGGCCATAAAATTCACATTCTGTTAGACCCTGGCAGTTCGCATAACTTTGTTAACTACAAACTTGTGTAGAAATTGAGTCTTGATACGACACTCAGCGACCATACCTATGAGGTACGTCTACCTGCGGGAAGACAAGTTTGGGATCGCAAGGTGGAGATGCTTCCAATCCAGATTCAGGACTACAAAGATACTCTGGAATGCTATGTTATGCATCTGGAAAATGTAGACTTGTTATTAGGGATTGAGTGGTTTAAGACTCTTGACGTTACTTGGAAAATGTGTATAGATTACAAAAGATTGAACAAGTTGACAATTAAGAACCGTTATCCTCTCCCTAGATCAGATGACCTAATTGACCGGTTAGCAGGAGCGAAATATTTCACGAAGATAGATTTACGTACTGGCTATCACCAGATACGTATTCATGAAAGGCATGTCGAAAGAACCGCCTTTCGGACTAGGTATGGCCATTACGAGTTTCTCGTATTACCTTTTGGGTTAACCAATGCTCCAGCCACTTTCCAGCAAATGATGATGAATGAGGCCTATACCGCGAACAATGAAACAACTTCGTTCTTTTCTCGGTTTTGTTGTTTTTCTTAGGAAATCTGTACGGGATAGCTCTCAGCTCACACTACCGATGACCGACTTATTGAAAGGTCGTGGACGTAAGTCCAATCAGCCTATCACTTGGAATAATGATTTGGATATGGCCTTCAGACTTTTGAAAGATAAAGTCAAGGAAGCACCTATCTTAGCATTACCTGATCCTAGTCGGCCTTATGTTCTTGAAACTGATGCCAGTGACTATGCTATCGGGGCTGCTTTATTTCAAGATGGTAGACCGGTTGCTTTTGAAAGTAAAAAGCTAGACGACACTCAATCTCGTTGGCCAACCCTTGAGAAGGAGCTTTATGCTGTGATTCATGCTCTCAAGGTTTGGAGACATTATTTATATGGCTCCAAGTTTGTGGTATTGACTGATCATCAGTCAATCAAGTATGTGTGTGATGCGGATGATTTGAGAGGCAGGAAAACTCGTTGGGCAGAGTTAATGCAAGATTTTGATTTTGAGATCCGGTATCGGAAAGGGTCCATGAATAATATTGCAGATGCGCTTAGTCGGATTAGAGAGATGAATACTTTGTCGTTCACCGAGATTTCTACTGACTTATTTCAGTCATTGAGAGGGCTTTGCAGGACTGATAGTTATTTTGGTCCATTTTGGCAGAAGATCCAGGACGGGAGCTCATTGATTAACCAAGACTCGGTGACTGAGCAGTCTACCATTCAGGCTGCAGGAGGTCAGTGGATGATTCGGAATGGTTTACTATTCCGTAATGACAAAATTTGTGTACCACAAATCCCGGACATTAGGTCCAAGATTCTGAGGGAGTGTCACGACGCCCCTTCTGCTGGACACCCTGGGGTACACAGGACACTATCATTAGTGAAACACACTTTTTATTGGCCGAAGATGAAAGGGTATGTAGAAGATTATGTTCTCAAGTGTCAGATTTGTCAGGCAAATAAAGCTGAACGCTTTAGACAGGCTGGGTTGTTGCATCCTTTGCAAATCCCAGGTAATAAGTGGGAAAGTATTTCCATGGATTTTATTACCGGATTGCCAAGAACACATCAAGGCCACGATTCTATTTGGGTTGTGGTAGATCGCTTGACAAAGATGGCTAGATTTTTACCGACCCGGAAGACTATTACAGCTACGCAATTAGCTTGGCACTTTATCGAGCAATTGTTTAGACTGTACGGGTTACCGCAGGACATAGTCAGTGATAGGGACTCTAAATTTACGAGTGACTTTTGGAAACTTGTTTTCGAGAAGTTGGAAACAACTTTGAATTTGAGTTCCTCTGATCATCCTCAATCTGATGGCTAGACTGAAAGAGTGAATCAGATTTTGGTGGATATGCTTCGAGCATATGTATCCAAAAGACAAAGTTCATGCGAGGATTATCTTCCTATGTTAGAATTTGCATATAACAGTACTAAGCATACGAGTACAGGGTTTAGTCCTTTCATGCTTATGTACGGTTTTCAACCAAGATCACCTGTTATAGTAGGATTCTCAGGACTTCAGCATGATGCAGCACGTAATTTTTTGCAAGATATGCAGGAAATGTTACAAGTTGCAAAGGAATCTATTAGAAGTGCTCAAGATCGAGACAGGTTTTATTCTAATAGACATCGTTCACCTAGAGAGTTCTCGGAAGGAACGATGGTGTATTTGCGAGTTCCGAAAGATTCCGAGACTTTACGGACAGGTAGATCTCCGAAATTATCCCCTAGATACTATGGACCATTTCGTGTTACACGACGGATTGGTTCAGTTGCATATGAATTGGATTTGCCTTCTCATGTGAAAGTTCATCCTGTATTTCATGTCAGTAGACTTAAGGAAGTATTGGGTGGAGCACATCAGTTAGTTACTCCTCAAGAAATTATAGATGTCCAAGACATGACATTTGTTCCGCACGAACCTGAAAAGATTCTTGGCTTTCGTGAACGAAGATTGCGTCATACGCTTATCACGGAATACAAGATCAAGTGGAAGGATCGTGTTGAGGAGGACGCTACATGGGAGACATTGACTTCTCTTCAGAGAGATTACCCTGGATTTTTAGTGAGCTCAGGAGTGAGCTCTTAGAGGAAGGGGAGTATGTCATGTGCACAGTGGGTATCTACCGTGTGCTATACGCATGCAAGACTAGTTTCGAGGCTTGGGAAAGCTTGGAACTAGGCAAGCTGATTGATGAGCTGAGTTAGGGATATACTAACGAGCGGGCACCCAAGTGGACGGGCGGGCGACCAAGTGTGGACGCCCGATGACCGGCCAAGAGCCTATAAAAGGGTGGCCAAGGTTAGTTATTGATTATAGAGAGTCTCGCGAGTTTGTGAGAGCTCTATGGTCTTGGAGCCTGGATCTAGTGCAGACGTGCACCTGCTTTATGCAGCCGAGGCCGGCAGCAATCTTGAGGCCTGCGAGGGCAGCTTTGCGGCGGTATGGGACGTCACGAGGAGGAGATTGGTCGGTACGTCATACTAGTTAGCTCAGCTCGTGGCTCGGTGGGGACAGCCAAGACTGTGGGCTCGCCCACGGCTGTCATGGTTGAGAGGTGAGTCAGGCCTGCACCCCCCTTGCTTGTTTGTTGTTCGTTTGTTTGCAGGATTCGAGTTTCGAACCAAGATCGATCACGAGGGGATCCGTGGGGATTTGACATCAGGGCCTTGCCTTTTGGCCCTAGAGCTGCTTTTTGAAAAAGTGGCTTTTTGCTTTTTGGTCCGGCTCAATCTCCTCTTACCAGTGGTGCTCCTGGCTTGCGGTCAACCTAGTTTGACTTTTTGCTTTTTGACCAAAACTGATGCTTTTCCTTTAGCAAACCTTAACACGTACGCCAATTCTGAGGAATTCAGTACACAGTGGGAGCAGGCATTAGATGCCACAGGATCATGCCACTTTTTGATACGAGATGATTGGCTTTTCTACAAAGGCCGCCTTTGTGTCATGACATCATTCAAGGCAACTCTTCACCATTGCGTCCATGATGCCATCACTCGTGGTCACAAGGGCACGAATTTGATTTTGGAGAAGCTAGAAAGATAATACTATTAGCCAAGAATGAGGTGAGATATATTCACTCATGTACAACGCTCTGACGTTTGTCAAAAAGTGAAAGCTCCTCGTGGAAAGAAGATAGGGTTGTTATAGCCTTTACCCATTCCCGAAGGACCTTTCCAAGATATATCGATGGATTTTGTCACAAATCTACCTCCCAACCCGGGTAAGCATAATACTCAATGCTTAACTATTGTTGACAAATTTAGCAAATTTGTTATGCTTATTTCCTACAGGGCCAATGTGACCGCCGAAGACGTTGCCCACTTGTTCATTCAGCATTGGCACCCGATTGCTGGGATTCCTAGGACCATAGTGTCATACCGAGATGCCAAGTTTACCAATCATTTTTGGAGGGCGTTGTTTGATAATTTTGGTACTAAACTGAACTTTTCCAGTGTGTTTTACCCACAGACAAACGGCCAGACAAAAATTTAGAACCAGTTGGCCTTAGACATGCTGAAGTGTTATTGCCACGATCAGCAAGGTAAGCCTTTGGTTAGAGCAGTTTTGAATGATTCATTTTCTTCAACTATTGGCAAGACTTCTTATGAAGCAGCAGCGGCATCGCCTACGCCTATGGGTGGTAAAAAATCAGTAACTACGGGAGGATCTTGGGCCTAAGGCCAGTCCAAGAGTATGCCCCAGCTTTCGGCAATATGTACAGTTCACTGCCTTGCCTATGAATTTCCTTCTTTGTTTTGAGAAGAAGCTTTTATCCATGTCAACCACACTGTGTTTTGATCTTGTAACCTCCTGTCTTCATCAAGGACTGCTATCATGCCATCATAAGTCATCTCTCTAGACACTCTAAGTGTAGAGAGCACTTCTTTGAACTTGTCTATGTCCTCAATACTAGAGAAGAGGACAGCCTTCTTGTCGTCTTCATCGATGTTAGCAACGAGGGTACCAAGTTGTAATAAAGAACCAATAGTGCTGAAGTGTTCTTGAAATGAGTGTTGCTCCTTCATTTTTAATATATAGTATTTTTGTTTTAAGAATTTTATTGTCAAAGAGATTTTCTAACTTGTTCCATAGCTCCCTTGTAGTTTTGTCGAAGTCGATGTGATGTATCAAATTATCTGCAAGAACCAAGAGTGCCTTGTCATTGCGGTCCACCCATGCTTTGACATCTGGAGAAGTGGCAACTCCCTCGAGCTTCTCATCTATTCCTTTGACTATATTTCACAGGCCATCTCTCATGAGGATAAGTCTCACTTTGGTTTGCCATGTTGGGAAATTTTCTCCAGAGAATTTTTGGAAAGTGATAACTGATCTAGGCAAATCCATGATGAGTGAACTAGTGGTAGGTCTTCAAATGCAGGTCAGAAAGCTGCAGCAGAGAGAACTTGGCTGACCATAGCAGAGGTGAGAAGGACACAAAAGGGATAGACACTCTAGATCAGTGAGTGGAGGGAAAGAAAATTTTTTGAGAAACCCCCAAATTTAAAGCATATGCACATCTTTAATTTGATGATTTCACCCTAAAATCAAAAAAGCCCTAATTCTTGGTTGATGCATGAGCTTCAATCGGCCAATTTTCGCCAGAAATTAAAAACCCCCAAAATTTTGATTGTGCAAGAGCTTTAATTTAAGGATTTTACCGTTAATTTGGAGAAACCCCAAATCTCTTTTTTTTTAATGGTTGTCTGCAGGAAGGCAAGATGCATCTCTATATGCTGAAGGGGTAGTCCAAGCATGCTATGCAGATCTATGTCTAACTCCATCCAGTGCCATAAGAGGGATATAAGATATCATACATCGCCGATGCTGAGGCTGTGAATGGCGTGAACATGTACCCTGAGTCTGAATGAAAGCAAGCTACCCTCTCCTGTGTCTCCATCTGGTGTCTCATTCGGATAGCTGCTATCTCTCGGTGACGGAGTCGGGGTGCTCTATGTCCAGTCTATCTAGGTCTCCTCCTGGCTCTCAGTTCCTCTGCTCTCTATGCGGTCACCCCACGTGGAACATCAGCTGGCACTCGCACAGCTCTCTAGAAGAAATCTGTGAGCTGGGACTGTCTCCCACCCCTAGTGGGAGCGGGTGTCTGGAGGAGTCTCTCTCGAGAACTATGAAGCTCTAGTAGTAGTCTGCCAAGCTGTCGCTGGTCCGAGGCCTCCATCAACTGATGTAGTGAAGAGTGCTCCTCAAACAATCCTGCATATCTATCTCTGACCCCCTGGTGGGCTCTACATCTACATACAAAGTGATCCTCAGTCTCCACCTCCTCGTGGCACAATCTGCATATCCGCTCAGCTCTGGGAACCCGTGCCGCTCTCCCAGCCTCTATCTCTAGCTGATGTGATGAGACTCGTAGCTGTCCAATAGCAACGCGAGAGCTGTGTGGCATGTATACATCCATGTACCGCGGTCGATGTATAAACCCATCCCCTGAGATGCTCATAAAGTGGTCTCTGTAATACAGCATCTTCGGTGGTAGTGGGCTCTCTGGTGCTGTCCATGTCTCCTGTATGTAGTGCTGCCATATGTCCTGTCTCATCACTCTGTTCCTTTCATTGAGAGAGAGGTAACCCCGTGGAGCAGACTGATCATACTGAAAAGGTGGCAACCGCTCAATGTCTATCCCATGATGTGAGAACCACTGAAGCATCTGTGCATACCAAGATCCAGTGTGTCCAGCCTCGGCAAGCTGTCTAGATGCCTCAAAAGCTTGGCGGGATAATCTCTCCGTGGGCATCTCCCTCATCCTGTATATAAAGGAGATCGTCTGGAACAATGCCTCCACTGCCATAGGTGGAGCAGCAAACTCAGCTCGAACAATGTCGTGCGGGACGGATGGTTTGCTGCATATCATCCTCGAGAGCATCAAGATCTGTGGTCTCTCCAGCTGTACCCATGTGGAGGCTGCAAGCCCTGGTGCCCAAACCACTGCTGCATACATCAAGGCTGGTGTCACTAATGTATCAAAGAGCCACCCCTTCGTGCGGGGTTCCTGAAAATGTGCCTGATGACACTAACGCTCAAGGCCAGCAAGAGCTGCATATCCCCAGGTCACTCTGTCTCGGACTGCCTGAGCCATGGAGAAGCGTCCAGCTGAGCTAGTAAACGTGATGCCAAGGTAAACATAAGAGCTCACCACCTCGACCCGCCCTCCTGCTAATGTGAGAGTAGTGTGGCTCCTAACTGCGGGTGAGGTGTGGAAGATCATAACCTTGGTTTTCCCAAGGTTCACTGTGAGACCGGGCTGTGCGCAGAAGTCATCAAGAGCCACAAGGTGTCTTGGAAGCCCAACCTGCGTGTCGGATACCAAGACGATGTCATCAGCATAAAGCATAACATGGACAGTAATACCTGATAGCTCAACCCCAAAGCCTCCTCCCTGTGTGATGTAATCGACCACCTCATCAATATAGAGCCCAAAGAGCATGGGGGAGAGCGGGCACCCTTGCTTCACACCAATGGTGCTAGCAACTGTGTCGGACAAGCCTCTTGGGCATCGGACTCTCCCAAAGACCTGCTCATATAGCCTGTATATGCCCCACATCATTCTGAAGGTATGCCTAGTGTCTGTAGTCACCGAAAGAGGCGCTCTCTGGGCACAGTATCAAATGCCTTGCGGAAATCCACAAAGTAACAATAGAGCCGTTCCCTCCGTGCCTTGGCCTGATCAATCAGGCACCTCAATGTAAAAATGTGGTCGATGGTCGAGAAGGCTCGACGGAAGCCTACCTGGCCTGTTGCTCTCAATCCCCCAACTTCTACATGAGTGCTCAGCTCTGCCTCCAAAACTGCCCCGTATAGTTTGGCCAATATATATGGCCAATCATGATGATCCTGTAGATCCCAGGGTCTAGTACATCTCTCGCTTTATGGATCGGCACAATAGTGTGCATCGTCCACTCAGTCGGAAACCCCTCTGACAGAGCTCTGTTGAAGAGATGAGCAAGAAATGGTGCCAATGTATCAATAGCATAGATGAGATGCTCTCCCTGTAATCCTGTATGATCTGTCGCCCGTCCATGTTGGAGTCGGCATATGGCCCTCCTAACCATAGGTGGGGTGAAGAAGGTGGAGACTGTGGAGCATGGCTCTGTGGGCTGTGGTATAGGGGGCTGTGCAGGCACATCATAAAGTCTCTCTGCATATGTCTGCCAGGTCTGAGGATCGGTAATAGGTGTGGGAGGACGGGGCTCTCTGAGTCTCCTCCAAGCAGCAGCGGCATCTCTGCTCATGAGCATGTGATGTGTCCCCCAGTACTGAGCCTCCTCATAAGCTCGCCGCTTACGGCGGGTGAGAGTATGCATCCTCCTGCCTGCCTGCCTCTGGGTGATCTCCCCGCGAGTCCTCTGCACTCGGAGACTGCGGTAAAGGTTTCTGCACTCATCATCATACCATCGGTTCTAGGGCATGCTCCCAGATGTAGGTGGCTGTCCTGTCTGTATGTGGTATGGGAAACTCCTCGCGGCTGCGGAGTGCAGTACATGTGAGAGCTGGGAGGTGAGCATAGCCATGGGTGCCGATGGATCTAAGGCAAAAAGCTGATCATGAACATGATAGTCGTACACATCAGCTAGGTCCTGAGTGAAGTGGAAAAGAGTGCGTGGTGGCTGTATGATGGGTGGGTGGGTCTCCAATAAGCTCCTGAAAGTGAGGGATAGGTATGTATGGTCCACCCCAATGGGGCATGGTGGTACGGTGAAGTGAGACCATATCTGCTGCCTCCCGGGATCCCATCACATAGTCCACTATACTACTGCCGCCTCCCACTGGAAAGCAAGCCAACCCACCTGAATCTGGCCACTGAGTCATCCCGTTATAAATAACGAGATGGTGTCGGGCCCCAAGCTCCAGCAAATGTTGCCCATATCCAGTGCTGTCAGCTCCTCCGTCAGCGGAGATCCGAGTGGTCCCTATATCCTCTGTAGCTAGCGGCTCTAGTCTCAAGGGATCCTGAAAGTCATAGATCTCGCACTGTCTACTCTGAGTCCGTGCATTGAAGTCCCCCATCAAGAAGACTTCTCCCAGTGTCAAATAGTGTGAGATCTCCTCAGATAAGACAGAGTATGGAGACTCACTAGCCTCTCCTCCACCCGGCTCCTTGGTGGTGGCAAACCGCGACCCCTTCAGAGGAAAGTAGCAAAGGGCAATATAAATCCCAGCTTGGTACATAGGTTCTGCCCGTCAATCTCGGGCGTGGAGGCAGTGCTCTCTGGTATCCCTGTGACTCGGATGTTGAGGCGCCGGATCCGTCGCATCTTCTCTTCATCAAGAGTAGACTGCATCATGTGTACATCTTCTTGTACCTCCTTCTTGATGTTCTTCTTCATCACTTGTACATCTTCTTGCACCTCCTTTTTGATGTTCTTCTTCATCACTTCTACCCATCCTTCGCGGGCCGCCTCCATTTTCCCCTCGATTGTGTGGGTGAGGGTTTTGGTGATCTCTTCTTTGATTGCCTCTTTGTCCACCTCAAGAGTCTCTCCTTTCTCCCGTGGACGATCGCGTAAGGATGCCACTTCGCTCTTCAAAAGGTTGATTTCCTCCTGCATGGCGAGCTTTTCCTTCTCCCACTCCTCTTGCATGGTAAGCTTCTCTTCCTTTCATATTTCCGCTTTGGCCTCCAGCTTCCCCATGCGCGTCAATAAGTCCTTCTTGATGGCGGTGATGGTGCTGTCCAATGTCTTCTTCTGGTCCTTGATAAGATCCCTAAGGATATGATCAAGCTGGCTGATTTTGTCATCTACAAACCCTCCCATTGTAGAGGGAGGGAATGTTTGAAAGGAGCAGGTAGATATATGAGAGAGAGAGAGAGAGAAAGAAAGAAAGATATATTAACGTTTGCGAAAGGCCAAAGTGGCTTATGAGACCAAAACATAGTCCACATCTGATGGTGTCTCATCAAAAGTAAGACAAAAAGGACTAAAAAAGTCCTAAAACAGTCCTAAAAAGCTATGAAAGGAAAATACTCCTACTAAGGTACAACAAAAGTGTGTAATATCTACAACTAGCATAAGGTTGGTGTAATTTGCTCATCTCAGTATCTCTCTCATGGGGTGCTGTAAGATAGACTAAAGTGGCGGGCCAGTCGTCTCCTGTGGCAGGTGATGATGGCTCTAATCCACCGGTGATGAAGCGGCCGTGGACGAGGTCCTAGTAAACGTGGGCGTCTCACTCGGCAAAGTGCTATGGCTCTGTCAAGGGTGACCCCTCTTGAAGGAGGTCTATGGGACGTCTGGCTCTCCGAGGGGGTAGTGGAGGTCCTGGTCGTATCTGCCGAGGTCGTCCTGGCCCTGAAAAAATCTGTCATGGCTTGCTAGCGGGGTGGATCCTGGTGTGTTGTCCTGGCTCGTAGGAGAGCCTCTTGATGGCATCTGAGCTCCAATAAGAAAAGCCCCAAACACCTCTGATCCTCAAACTCCATCATGTCGTAATGGTCCAAAACCCTCTCGGAAGAGAGACCAATATCTCCCTCGTATCCTCTGACTCCACTTCCTGGTGACATAGCTGACAAATGCAGTCTTCTGACTTCATCCCCTCGTATTTGCCAGTCTCTACCCTCAGCTAATGTGATGAAGTGCGGATCTATCCAATGGCACTACGAATGCCATGTGAGAGATGGGTGTCCATGTATGTAGACCGTGTCACAAAGCCATTTGGGGAGAGATGTAGAAAATAGTCCCGATAGTGGGCCATCTTCGTGCCTAGTGGTAGGGGGGGGCTGGACCATGTCGTTTCTGCATCTAGCCTCACGATGTCCATCCTGATCACCCTATTCTGCTTAGAGCGACTAAGGTCCAAGAAGGGGCAATCCAGGCTGTAATCAAATGGAGGGAGTGCATCAATCATCATGCCATGTGATCTTAGCTAGGTACACATCTGGGTGTACCAACATCGTGTATCGCCGTCTGCTGCTAACTGCCTGGAAGAGATAAGTGCTAGGTGTGGGTATCTCTATCTGGGGAGCTCCCATATCCTCTACAAAAATGTCACTGACTAGAACAAGGCTTCGGTAACCACTGGTGCGGCTCCTATCTCTGCTCTGACAATCTCATGAGGTACTAATGGTTTGCTCCGAATCATGCGTGCGATCATAGTCACAAGTGGTTTCTCTAGTACCTGCCATCCATCATAGAAATCTCTCTGGTCCGACCTGGCCGACAAGCGGCTCCCTCCTCGTGTGGTAAGAGGCTAGGTCCCCATATGGGTGAGCCGTATAAGAGTGTAGGTGTGACCAATGTGTCAAACAACCAGAGTTTGGTGCGCGGCTCCTAAAATTGAAAGTAGGCACATTGTCTCTCTAGTGCCCCTAGGGCTACATATCCACGTGCCAATCTAGCCTCTGCTGCCTGCCTCATAGAGAACTGTGGTCCGCTGAATGTGACTCCTAGGTACACATGATATGGTGTACTCCACTAATTCACCTCTCAAAGTGAACTGATGGTCGGATCTAGTCACCCAGGCCTGTGTGGTATTGAAGACCATAATCTTAGTCTTCCCAAGGTTCACTGTGAGGTCCCTATCTGCACAAAACGACTGCAAAGCATCCAAATGCTGTTGCAAACCCTCAGGGGAGTCTGCAATAAGTACAATGTCATCGGCATATAGCAGTATGGGTATCCAAACCCCTGCCAAACTGGCCCCCTGCCCCCCCATCGTGTCAATGTAGTCGGATATCTCATCAATGTAAAGTCCAAAAAGGGTGGGTGACACTGGGCATGCCTGCTTCACCCCAATGGTGCTAGTCATCCCACTGTATCCGACATGCCTCTGGGAGTCCGTACTCTCCCTATCACTGCCTCATATAATGCATAAATGCCCCACTGCATCTCCTCGGGAGCACCAATGTCATGCAATCTCCTCATGAGTCTGGCACGTGGCACCATGTCAAAGGCTTTGCGGAAGTCCACAAAGCAACAATATATCCTCTTCCCCCGTGCTCGTCCCTTCTCAATGAGAGCCCTAAGGGTAAATATGTGATCCAAAGTCGTGAAACCTCGTCTGAAACCTGCCTGCCCAGGTGCTCTGAGTCCATGTGTCTCAGCCCATCTACTCAGCTGTCGATCCAAAATAGATCCAAATATCTTGGCCAAGCAATGGCCAATCATGATGGTCCTGTAGTTCCCTGGTATCATGGGGTCACCACTCTTAAATAGAGGTACAATAGTATGTGCCGACCAACTATCTGGGAAACCTTCGCAAATGGCCCTGTTAAACATGTGTACTAGCAGTGGTGCCACTACATCTCTGGCATGTGAAAAATGTTCTGCCACCAGACCATCCTGGTCTTGGGCTCTTCCATTACGTAGTCTATCAATAGCATCCAAAACCATCCGAATGGTGACAAAAGTACCATGATCCGGGCGAGTCGCTGATGGATGAGGGATGGGGGGCTGCCCTAGTACGTCATATAAAGTTCTTGCATATTCATGCCATGCCTTAGGTGCTGTGATAGGCTAGTCCAGTTTGTGTTCCCCTGGCTGTGCGAGGACACATCCAATTGCGAAGTTAGAGACATCAATGTGCACATGAAATATGAGATCCCAATTAGGTGTTCATGCAAGATTAGAGCACTAGCCAAGGCTTGCTTTAGTGTATCATAAACTTGTTGACACTCCTCGTCGGTCCATATAAATACAATCAACAGCTTGTACAAAGGACGAGCTATTTCTGCATAGAAAAGAATAAACCAATGGTAGTAGTTAACATGGCCCATGAATCTCTGGAATCCCTTGTAGTTTGTTGGTAGGAGAAATTCCAAGATGACCTTGATTTTTCTCTCATAAGTTGAAATCCCATTTTTGGACACTATATGCCCGAGAATAACTCCGTGTTTTACCCAAAACTAGCATTTTAAGGGTTTAAGGATATGCGATAAAATTGACACCTTTCAAATACCTTTTTCATTCCTACTTCATTCAACATCATTCCAACACATATATACATGCTTTCTACACTTCATATATGCGTATGCGTATCCATCTACGAAGAGGGTTCTTCACGGATAGATCTGCATGCACATAGCAAGAAGGATACGGCCACTACGCGTAGATGATATCCTCCTCTTCGTTGTCATGCACTTGCTCTCCCGACAGCGGCACCAAATGTTAACCTGTCTTCCACCCCTCTCCCCTTACGCATGCGGAGCGGCTCAAGCTTGACGAGGTAATCCCGCTTCTTCTTCCGCACAAGGCGTTTGAAGAGCGTTCTGGCATGTCTATGTGTGTGGATGACAAGGGTGATCTCCCGCTACAGGCGGTCACGAGTCTCGCGACATTCATCATCGTACCAACCATTCTGTGGGGCCGTATGGCGAGGGGGGTATACGGGAAAGCATGTCAAATCCCCACGGATCCCCTCGTGATCGATCTTGGTTCGAAACTCGAATCCTGCAAACAAACGAACAACAAACAAGCAAGGGGGTGCAGGCCTGACTCACCTCCCAACCATGACAGCCGTGGGCAAACCCACAGTCTTGGCTGTCCCCACCGAGCCACGAGCTGAGCTAACTAGGTTGACGTACCGACCAATCTCCTCCTCGCGACGTCCCATACCGCCACGAAGCTGCCCTCGCGGGCCTCGAGACTGCTGCCGGCCTTGGCTGCATAAAGCAGGTGCACGTCTGCACTAGATCCAGGCTCCAAGACCATAGAGCTCTCACAAACTCGCGAGACTCTCTATATTGCAATAACTAACCTTGGCCACCCTTTTATAGGCTCTTGGCCGGTCATCGGGCGTCCACACTTGGCCGCCCGCCCGTCCATACTTGGGTGCCCGCCCGTTAGTATATCCCTAACTCAGCTCGTCAATCAGCCTGCCTAGTTCCAAGCTTCCCCAAGCCTCGAAACTAGTCTTGCATGCGTATAGCACACGGTAGATACCCACTGTGCACATGACATACTCCCCTTCCTCTAAGAGCTCACTCCTGAGCTCACTAAAAAGCCAGGGTAATCTCTCTGAAGAGAAGTCAATGTCTCCCATGTAGCGTCCTCCTCAACACGATCCTTCCACTTGATCTTGTATTCCGTGATAAGCGTATGACGCAATCTTCGTTCACGAAAGCCAAGAATCTTTTCAGGTTCGTGCGGAACAAATGTCATGTCCTGGACATCTATAATTTCTCGAGGAGTAACTAACTGATCTGCTCCACCCAGTACTTCCTTAAGTCTACTGACATGAAATACAGGATGAACTTTCACATGAGATGGCAAATCCAATTCATATGCAACTGAACCAATCCGTCGTGTAACACGAAATGGTCCATAGTATCTAGGGGATAATTTCGGAGATCTACCTGTCCGTAAAGTCTCGGAATCTTTCGGAACTCGCAAATACACCATCGTTCCTTCAGAGAACTCTCTAGGTGAACGATGTCTATTAGAATAAAACCTGTCTCGGTCTTGAGCACTTCTAATAGATTCCTTTGCAACTTGTAACATTTCTTGCATATCTTGCAAAAAATTACGTGCTGCATCATGCTGAAGTCCTGAGAATCCTACTGTAACAGGTGATCTTGGTTGAAAACCGTACATAAGCATGAAAGGACTAAACCCTGTACTCGTATGCTTAGTACTGTTATAAGCAAATTCTAACATAGGAAGATAATCCTCCCATGAACTTTGTCTTTTGGATACATATGCTCGAAGCATATCCTCCAAAATCTGATTCACTCTTTCAGTCTGGCCATCAGATTGAGGATGATCAGAGGAACTCAAATTCAAAGTTGTTTCCAACTTCTCGAAAACAAGTTTCCAAAAGTCACTCGTAAACTTAGAGTCCCTATCACTGACTATGTCCTGCGGTAACCCGTACAGTCTAAACAATTGCTCGATAAACTGCCGAGCTAATTGCGTAGCTGTAATAGTCTTCCGGGTCGGTAAAAATCTAGCCATCTTTGTCAAGCGATCTACCACAACCCAAATAGAATCGTGGCCTTGATGTGTTCTTGGCAATCCGGTAATAAAATCCATGGAAATACTTTCCCACTTATTACCTGGGATTTGCAAAGGATGCAACAACCCAGCCTGTCTAAAGCGTTCAGCTTTATTTGCCTGACAAATCTGACACTTGAGAACATAATCTTCTACATACCCTTTCATCTTCGGCCAATAAAAAGTGTGTTTCACTAATGATAGTGTCCTGTGTACCCCAGGGTGTCCAGCAGAAGGGGCGTCGTGACACTCCCTCAGAATCTTGGACCTAATGTCCGGGATTTGTGGTACACAAATTTTGTCATTACGGAATAGTAAACCATTCCGAATCATCCACTGACCTCCTGCAGCCTGAATGGTAGACTGCTCAGTCACCGAGTCTTGGTCAATCAATGAGCTCCCGTCCTGGATCTTCTGCCAAAATGGACCAAAATAACTATCAGTCCTGCAAAGCCCTCTCAATGACTGAAATAAGTCAGTAGAAATCTCGGTGAACGACAAAGTATTCATCTCTCTAATCCGACTAAGCGCATCTGCAATATTATTCATGGACCCTTTCCGATAACGGATCTCAAAATCAAAATCTTGCATTAACTCTGCCCAACGAGCTTTCCTGCCTCTCAAATCATCCGCATCACACACATACTTGATTGACTGATGATCAGTCAATACCACAAACTTGGAGCCATATAAATAATGTCTCCAAACCTTGAGAGCATGAATCACAGCATAAAGCTCCTTCTCAAGGGTTGGCCAACGAGATTGAGTGTCGTCTAGCTTTTTACTTTCAAAAGCAACCGGTCTACCATCTTGAAATAAAGCAGCCCCGATAGCATAGTCACTGGCATCAGTTTCAAGAACATAAGGCCGACTAGGATCAGGTAGTGCTAAGATAGGTGCTTCCTTGACTTTATCTTTCAAAAGTCTGAAGGCCATATCCAAATCGTTATTCCAAGTGATAGGCTGATTGGACTTACGTCCACGACCTTTCAATAAGTCGGTCATCGGTAGTGTGAGCTGAGAGTACTCCCGTACAGATTTCCTAAGAAAAACAACAAAACCGAGAAAAGAACGAAGTTGTTTCACTGTTCGCGGTATAGGCCAGTCCAAAACCTTCTGAACTCGGTCATAGTCAATGCTCAATCCATCTCTAGTGATCTTGTGTCCCAAGTAAATGATGTCGGTCATAAAGAACTCACATTTACTCAATTTAGCATATAGTCGATTCTGTCTTAAAATAGATAAGACAATGGTGAGGTGTCTGACATGATCCTCAAGAGTACGACTATAAATCAAAATATCATCGAGGAACACCACCACAAATTTCCCCAAATGTTCACGAAAAAGATCGTTCATCATTTGCTGGAAAGTGGCTGGAGCATTGGTTAACCCAAAAGGTAATACGAGAAACTCGTAATGGCCATACCTAGTCCGAAAGGCGGTTCTTTCGACATGCCTTTCATGAATACGTATCTGGTGATAGCCAGTACGCAAATCTATCTTCGTGAAATATTTCGCTCCTGCTAACCGGTCAATTAGGTCATCTGATCTAGGGAGAGGATAACGGTTCTTAATTGTCAACTTATTCAATCTTTTGTAATCTATACACATTCTCCAAGTATTGTCCTTCTTTCTCCTAAGCAACACAGGTGCACCCCAAGGTGATTTACTTGGACGGATCTGGCCCATCCTCAAGTAATCTTCGAGTTGTTTAGCCAACTCATCTTCCTCAGCTTGGCTCATCCTATAAGGTGGAATACTCACAGGATGAGCACCAGGGATCAAGTCAATACGATGATCTACTGCCCGTTCAGGTGGTAAACCCGATGGCAATTCCTTAGGAAATACATCTTGAAATGAATCAAGTATCTTCTGTAATTCTTTGCTTTCAAACACACTTAATTCATTCACATCCATGGAAGGGATGAGAAAAGAAGAAAGTGGAATCAATACACAATGGAAAGCGGTGTACAAAGAAGAATTCATTATATTTCCAAAATCAATTGTATTTACAAGAGGTCCCTGAGAGGGATGGATACAATCACCTAAAATACTATACTTGGTGTCCCTATGCTGAAAAGAAAAAATATGACTAGACCAATCTATCTGGACATCAAGAGTCTTAAACCACTCAATCCCTAATAACAAGTCTACATTTTCCAGATGCATGACATAGCATTCCAGAGTATCTTTGTAGTCCTGAATCTGGATTGGAAGCATCTCGACCTTGCGATCCCAAACTTGTCTGCCCGCAGGTAGACGTACCTCATAGGTATGGTCGCTGAGTGTCGTGTCAAGACTCAATTTCTGCACAAGCTTGTAGTTAACAAAGTTATGCGAACTGCCAGGGTCTAAAAGAATGTGAATTTTATGGCCATTCACTTCTCCATAAACTCGGAGAAGATCATGCATGCCAAATACCTTAGAATTGAACAGACAATCAAAACAAGTACTAGGGCGAGAAAGTACAGTAATTGACGTACCTGTCAAAGACAACTGGTTAGCTGCCTTTGGCTTGGGTCCTGCGTTTGACTTGGTACCCTTTTGCTTTGGGCACTCATTACGCATGTGTCCTTTTTCTTCGCAGATAAAACAACGTCCTTCCTTCTTGAGCTTCAAAGCCCGAAGTAGTCGTTTCTTCTTCGCTGGTGTCGAACTTGTATTCTTCGAAGGTTGGTCCGAAGACTTGCCTTCATTCGTGTTAGCCATAGGTGCGGAGAACTTTCTTTTATGCTTGTTCCCCTGCTCGGTAACGGGTTTTGACTTGGAAGAGACCATCGTATCATCATAGATACGAGCTGAATGAATGGCCTCGTCCAATGTTTTACATTTGTTATTTTTAACCTGTAATCGGTACGAGTCTGGTAAACCAGCTACGAAAAACCCCAACAGAGTAGTGGGATCCATCTTTGTAGCTTTCATCTGCAAGTCACGAAACTTCTGGAGGTAGACCTCATAAGTGAGGTGCTGCGAGGTCATGGTCAAAGCTGAAAACCGGGCAACAACATCATAATCATCCTCTTTCTTGAGGAATTCTTTCTTGAAAATGTCTTCGAATTGTGCCCAAGTCGTTGGCTTTGGATTTAGTTCCTTCCACCAAAGCAAAGCTTTGCCGGACAGGAAACCTGCTGCTAACTGTATCTTCTTTCCATCATCATATGGATCAAACTGAAAGTGAACTTGCCACTTGTGTAGCCAAGTGTCCACGATCTCCTTGGTTCGCTGCTTTTGCTCGCCCCCGAACGGTTCCGGAGTAATATTGGGGCCTAAAGCAGAAGCCAAGGTATCCATTCCCGAGAAAGTAGAGAGGGTAGTGGTTAATAGAGCGATGGAGTTCTGCAAAGCCTGCATCTGGGCTGCGATTTGTGCCTGACGTTCCGCTGAAGAAGCTTCGAGAGCTACTTTGAACTCTTGGAAATCTGATTTTGACACAAACTCGTCAAAAAGATCGGCGTCAGTGCCTTCCGTAGCCGGCAAGCCTTCGCGTTCCACGAGGGGCTCCAACTCTGATTCTTGGGTCGACATCGTGAAGAGGGTACGCGGAGAGAAAATTCGATCTTTGCACAATGAAAGTGCGAGCGAACTCGAGAGCTTGAGAGCTTGAAAACTTGAGAACTTGAGAACTCGAGAGATGTGTGGCAAGAAGCCCACGTGAGGGGGTTTATAAAGGTTTCCCAAAAGCCAAAAAAATCTTGAAAAGCTATGCTTAGCTTTTACTTTAGCTTTTGTGTTTTTTTTTTCTTTTTTTTTCTTGAATAAATATATATATATATATTTATTTATTAATATATATATATATGGATATATATATTCGGTTTTCTTAAAAAAAATAGACACCTTTGGAAACCTTAGAGAGGGGGGGTTCTTTTAAAATTTAAAATTTTAACCTCCCCTTTTTTTTTTTTAAAAAAAACGAAAGCATAAAAAAAACTTTGCTTTCTTACGTGTGTTTTGTGTTTTTTTTTTTTTCTTCGCATCCCTCCTGGCGCCTGGATTAGCCGGCGCTTGCTGCTGACGTGGGGAGCTGGCCGATGCTGCTGACGTGGGGAGCTGCCGGCGCCAGAACTATCGCACCAGCCTGCACGCGCCTGCGCCAGCCGGATGTGGTATCTGCGCTGGCCGCCCTACAAGGCGTGGCTGGCGTGGCGCTGGCCTGGGCCGCCTGCCTTAGGCTACGTAGGCCTGGGCGCTGCCCACTTGGCCTAAGCGCCGTCTAGGCTGGCTGCCTTAGCCTGGCCACAAGGCCACGTGGCCTGGCCTAGCCGCCGGCCTGGCCTGGTTGCTTGGCCGCCTAGCCTGAGGCGCCTCCAGCCCGCTGCCTGCAAACATGCCAACGATCCACCTACCCGCGTAGCCACCTTCTCACACGTGCTCACTCGTTCAAGCGTTCAACGAAAGCAACATTCTTGCGCTCTCTCTCACGTTCGAAAACATGCTTTTTCTCTTCTTTTTCCTGTTTTCTCTCATGCGACTGCACAACACGACAGGCTCTTCTTTGCAAAAGCAATCAACCCTATTCAACCTACCATCTCCCATCAACATGGGATTCTTTGATGAAGGAAAAACACATACAAAACTGAAAACTGCAGTATGCACAGAAAAAACAGCAAGCTTTTTTAACACATACCATACTTCGACCTCTTCTTCTCTACCTACCGACTTGCTCGTTCACGAGGTATGCTCTGATACCACTGTCAAATCCCCACGGATCCCCTCGTGATCGATCTTGGTTCGAAACTCGAATCCTGCAAACAAACGAACAACAAACAAGCAAGGGGGTGCAGGCCTGACTCACCTCCCAACCATGACAGCCGTGGGCAAACCCACAGTCTTGGCTGTCCCCACCGAGCCACGAGCTGAGCTAACTAGGTTGACGTACCGACCAATCTCCTCCTCGCGACGTCCCATACCGCCACGAAGCTGCCCTCGCGGGCCTCGAGACTGCTGCCGGCCTTGGCTGCATAAAGCAGGTGCACGTCTGCACTAGATCCAGGCTCCAAGACCATAGAGCTCTCACAAACTCGCGAGACTCTCTATATTGCAATAACTAACCTTGGCCACCCTTTTATAGGCTCTTGGCCGGTCATCGGGCGTCCACACTTGGCCGCCCGCCCGTCCATACTTGGGTGCCCGCCCGTTAGTATATCCCTAACTCAGCTCGTCAATCAGCCTGCCTAGTTCCAAGCTTCCCCAAGCCTCGAAACTAGTCTTGCATGCGTATAGCACACGGTAGATACCCACTGTGCACATGACAAAGCATATGATGCTGAACCATGTAATACATCTGCCAACTCTTTCGTAAGCTCATCAAGTGGACTGCTCGGGTCAAGAGCGAACAGACCATCATATACTGCACTGCCATATACCCTAGAGGTCTCCTGAGTAAAGTGATATCTTGGGTATCTTGTATGACTAGAAGGTGGTGTGCCTCACATATCCACAATCACAGAAAATGTCAAATATGCATGGTCTGCTGCTATCCCAATGGGTCTGCCCGAAATGGAGAGATCCAGTATATCATGTATCAAGGTAGGTGAGCCCATCAAGTAATCCACTGTACTAGCTCCTCCCTTTTTGTTCCAGCATGTGAGAGCATCTGAACCTGGCCAACGGGATAGGCCATTATAGATAACTAGCCCATGTGCACTCCCCAAAGCTAGGAAGTGTCTCCCATATTCTGTCACCTCTCCTGTGTCCTGGGCAAATCTCTGCATCCCTATCACATCCGCTGCTACATGGGCTCATCCGTAGCATAGAGAGCTGATTGTTCCCGGCCTGTACGTGCATTAAAGTCCCCCCGTTAGTAGTACATCTCCCAAGCTCGCAAATCTCATGATGTCCTCATACAGTGGCGTATATGGTGATTCTCCCGGCGTAGCGTATTTGGAATGTGCTGGTGGGAAGTAGCACACTGCAATGTAAATGTCCCGAGGTCTATTTGTGCTCACTTTGATCCACACGTAGCATGTGTCTGCACCTCTATATGCATCACATGTACTGCCTCCCGTAGGTCCTCCTCTAACAGTACTCACCCCACTTCCTCTAGTCCCCCCTGCTATGCGTGGTTGGGGTCAATAATGATTCCCATCTATACCCAGGAACCTCCGGTAATTTACTCCCTGCACATTGGTGTGTCTCTGTAGACATGGCAATATCCTGGTGTCACGATTGTGACTAACTCTCTTAATCTCTCCTTAATTACTCCTTAATCCCTTATTAACTGAAAGGACACCTGTGAAGGGTCACACCCTTACACATGGGTCACTATCAAAGGACATGTCTATTCATTAAAAGACACACCCCTAAGTCCAAAGGACATAACCGTTGACTCAAGAGCCACACCCCTTCCCAGGGATGTGTCTCTTCACTTGTATCCTTTCGGCCTCTATTTAAGAAAGGCCCCTGTCTCAATGCAAATAACTCAATCTTTCTTGCAGCATTTGTCTTATGTTTATTAATTAAGGCTTAATCATGTTAATAAAGCTATAAAAGCTTTACAGTGGTATCAGAGCAAACTTTTTTCTGCCCTGCGTTATGCCAAACCCTAACCCTAACCCTAAAATCAATCCTAACCCTAACCCTAAAATCAGCCCGCCCGAACCCTAAAATTGGGTGTAGCAAGTATTGAATGGAAGAGCAAGAGAGAATGCCCCATCAAATTCAGCCCCCAACTCCCAATTTTTGCTGATTAAGTTCAGACCAGCCATATGTAGGACACTCTTGCATAGAGAAGACAAAACAAAAAAAAGCCTTCAATCAGGAGGGTTACCCTTCAGCCGGCACCCTTTCATGAACAGGCACCCCTCCTTTGAATCGGAGCATCTCTTCTTCATGGCTTTTCCTCCAGGTCGCGTTGATCAACACACGTCGACTTGCTGATTTTATTTTATTTTTTTAAAACCCAACACACACGACTATTGGGCCTTAATGCCACGTGTACAAACACATTTTTTTAAAAAAAACCATAAACTTACCTTACGGGCTCCTACGAAACGGCGCCACCCTTGCGGCCGTTTTCAGCCAAGCGCTCGCCGTCGCCTATCTTGGTCTTCTGCGCGCCGGCTTGCTGCCGCCTCCCTTCCTCGAAAGCAGCCTTCTTCATTGCTAGGCTCCTGCGGTCTATGTTGGTGTTTGGACCAGCCACGTGTAATTGGTGTTTTCCGTGGCTTGACGGCTACTACCTTGGTGCTTCTTCTCCAGCAATACTATTTATTATGGCAACCTCCTTCAGGTGTGATTTTTCGATTTTCTTGGGTATACACATTTCACATAATGTGGAGTATTAACATATCAGCAACCCGCCATTTCATTCTTTTGCGGGCTCTCCACTCCTCCGGGGCCAATACCCCTTTTTATGGGATCAAAAGCACCTCTCCGATCACGTGGACACACACTACCCTCTTCTCCGACGGCTTATGGCAAAGGAAACCTATGACTTCAGTTATTTACAGGACACACCCTCTCAGTCCATAGTGCCCTCTCCTACCCGTGTTTCTCCACCAGTCTCAGCCCCTGTTCCAGTGAGTGTGCCCCTCTTTTTCCAGCCCACTCATTACCGCATTCAGATAGCCACACCGACTTCTCACCTCCGAGAATTCGACGTGTGGGTGATCCGTGTTCGTACTTCTGCACAGGATCTGGATCATTATTGTTTTATACTCAGGCATCATCCTTATCTAGGCGCTATCCTCCCCGAGTGTAGCATCATTTTTCATGAATATTGCACTTATTCTGAGGACATTCATCCATCTTCATTCACGGTGCGTCCCTCTACACCGGAGTATACACCCTTGACACCAGTAGTAGCTGCCCCTACCCCTGCACCTTCTTCTCCGGTAGAGCAGACTCTCGTACGAGCCCAGTCCCAGAAGATCGCCCTTACTATACTGGATGGTCTATAGCCGCTTCACCAGTACGTAGCCTCTCCTCTCAGGATTTCCATATGCCGCACCCTCCAGACGATGGTTCTTACTAGAGCCCAGCGGCGTCATCAACAGCAAAAACCCCCAGAGCCTCATCACCCTGAAGCCTCTACATATGTGCCCAACACTAAACTTCAAGATGTAGAATCATCTCTACTTGAACAAGAATCAAAACTCAGGGATAAAGAACCATTCAAATCACATTCAAGTGGGCAAGCAATGTTTACAAAGGATGGGAGATTGCAAAGAACAAATCAATCAACATCTCAAAGATATAATCATTGTGACAAGCTTGGTAACATCTTTGCAAATTGTCGTTTCAAAAATAAACCAAAAAGAATTTGTAATGCATATAGAAAGATTGGGCACTTGGAAGAACATTGATACTCCAAACAGAATCAAGAAAACAACTATGTGGAAGAAGGTTACTTTGTGGCAAAAAATGATACCTCTAGCTCCAATCATCTTTTCTAAAAACTTTGTATATCCTACCCTCTCACACCGATGATGTAGCCAAGGTAGAAGAAATAGCCAAAATTTGTAACCCTACTCTTAGAAGAGACCTCTAGAGAGAAAAGTGGAGACTTATACCACATTGATGTACAAGCCCAAGAGTGTACCTCCTCGTATAAAAGAGGACCATTTCAAGCAATGAAAAATGTAGCAAGCTCTCAAGTCTCTCTATGAGTACAAGTCTCAATCTTGTAACCTAATTGTGCTTGAGTCTTAAGCTAAATTAGCTTAGTTCATTCATTATGTTTGTTATTAGGATCACCCACTCTAGCTTAGCTTAGCACTAATCACATGTTAATTAGATTAAGATTAAGATCTAATTAGATAGTTAATTGTCATTAGGAAGCTTGACCCACGAATTTCAACAACCGGCCTAGAGGGACTATACGCTAAGTCGGCCAGCCCACAGGCCTTGGTTAGCCTATCGGCCAACAGCCAAGAAGGCTGGACAACCTAGGCAGGCCATCACATGGTCTAGGCAGCAGCCTAGACACAGAAGAAAAGGGCAGCCAATATGGTGTGAAAAGCGCTGCCCAAAAAGGGGCTTTTACAAGTCGTGGACGTTTATTTGCAGGCCGACTACTTCTCGCAGGGGGGGGTGTGAGCTAGTCTATGTGTGGTGCAAGTGTTTTCAGTTTTCGGTTCTTTATACTTCCTTCTATGGAAAAAAACGATAGCTTCCGTAATGATTGACACCAATCACAGCATGTGATCAGAAGAAACTCCTGCAGCTGTAGAAATTGTGCCAACAATGCCCGTTTCTTCGTGAGACCCTCATATCTGAGTTGCTCTGTACCCTCCACTATCAAAGGCCCTTGGGGGGGTGTGAGCTAGTCTATGTGTGGTGCAAGCGCTGCCCAAAAAGGGGCTTTTACAAGTCGTGGACGTTTATTTGCAGGCCGACTACTTCTTGCAGGGGGGGGGGGGGGGGGTGAGCTAGTCTATGTGTGGTGCAAGTGTTTTCAGTTTTCGGTTCTTTATACTTCCTTCTATGGAAAAAAACGATAGCTTCCGTAATGATTGACACCAATCACAGCATGTGATCAGAAGAAACTCCTGCAGCTGTAGAAATTGTGCCAACAATGCCCGTTTCTTCGTGAGACCCTCATATCTGAGTTGCTCTGTACCCTCCACTATCAAAGGCCCTTGGGTTACATACAGACGTTTGCTCATGACACAGCTAGAAAATAAAAGCCAAATGTAATTTGCCAAGTTCAAATCCTTCTTCACGGACATTAGGGGACTCCCCAAATCATGTATACCAATTCAATTGGGTGCAGCTGGTTCTATATTCAGGCAAGAGTATAGCCTCTCCGACATATTTAATTGTCGTCTAGAGGCACCCTCCCCCCCCCCATCACTCTCGTCTCCTTGGTTAACTAGATAGCTCGACTGTTTTTTACTTCTACAAAGAGAAGAGGAGCCTTTTCTTCTTCAACAAAGAGATTGGATGGGATACATAACATTCTATTTTATTAGCTAAAATTTTCCTTTCTTTTGACTTGAAGAGACTAGCTTGATAAAAGTATTTGCATTCCACAGCATTGAAAAACTGGGCCTAGTATGACACCAACTAGATGAGGGAATATTCAAAGGCAATTGGCAATCAAACGGTATGCAACCATCAAGCTGATCACCCATGAGACTTATATTTTTAGAAAGATCAGTAGCTGAGTCCCTAGCATAGTTTTTTTGACTCTCTTTCTTTGATTTGTTACAATAATCTCTTCATAAGAAGTGTGAAGTAGGGATTCATTAAGCTTACATGGAGTTTGAATGAAGCGGAGTGGAGCTTGCACATGCAAGAGGTGGAGAGTTCCACAACTGGGGTTCACAAGTGTCTCCAAAGTCCACTTGAGAGCTTGAACACTGCTGTCCCCTTTGCCTACTGCTACCGCGATGTCTCCTGGTTGCAATGGGATGGTCTGTTGAGCCTCCTGTACAGCTTCACCTGTTTCACTCTGTTTGGGCAGCATGATGATGTTGGGTCCTTCCTCCTTGGTACCTGATGCCCAACTATTATGGGTCCTAGCTCTGCTCTTTGACTAGAGCTGCCGCACACTCCCAGATATTTCAACTGCCAAACTGCAAGCTTTCCTGGACCTTAAGCTGTTGGTTCATGTACTACTAGAGATTCTGGCCCTAGCTCTCAACCTTTGCTTGTTTTGACTATAGCTGCCGCGCACTCCCAGAAATTTCAACTGCCAAACTGCAAGCTTTCCTGGACTTTAAGCTGTTGGTTCATGTACTACTCGTAGCTCTCAACCTTGGCTTGTTTAAAGGGATTAACCTTGGCTTGTTTAAAGGGATTTCTTCGCTGCAAACTGTGCTTGTTCCTAGGATTGGGTTGTTACGATTTTGCCACTTTTGCTCTGTTTGTGCGCACTGTGTTGTTGGGTTGTCTTCCTGTGGCCTCTTTGCGTGATTCCGCGTTATGGGTTGTTCTCCGCGTGGTGGGTTGTCCTGATTTTTGCCTCTTTCATCGCTTTCGAGAGCCAGTAGAGCCTGCCATCGCCTTCCTAATTCTCTGTAAGTGCGCACTGTGTTGTTGGGTTGTCTTCCTTGGGCCTCTTTGCGTGATTCCGCGTGATGGGTTGTTCTCCGCGAGGTGGGTTGTCCCGATTTTTGCCTCTTTCATCGCTTTAGAGAGCCAGTAGAGCCTGCCATCGCCTTCCTGATTTGTTTTAGTCTTTAATTTTCCTGCGTAACTGATGAAGGTGGTGGTGGTAGCCAAAACACGCGTTCTCTCGCAGTGTGTAACGCATCGTCTTACGCTCTCCCTCCACACGAGTTAGCTGGTTCCTGCAAAAGCCAAGCTGTTTCCCCTGCCTCTTCTGCTTTATCTTTTGGCTATTACTGGGCCGACATGCAAGAAGAAGAAGAAGCAGCAGCTTGCTTATCACAAGGCTTTTTAGGGTCCTCCGCAAAGCGAGATGTGCCACATGAAAGCATGTGTTCTTCTGCATGACATTTAGCTCGGTTCTTTTTCTTGGAAGAGCCGCAATGGCATCAGATTCTGATTACAGCCCAAGAAGCTCTGGAGTCTGTTAACGCGCCTTTATTACCAACTGAAAAGATGACAGACTCACAGTGCAGGAGCGCTTGTCCCCACTGTCTATTCTAGGAGTCTAGACCTTATCCCATTAAATTAATTAATGGGTGCTACAATGAAATTGTTGGTTTAATCGAATAATCTTTTAAGGAATATTCCTTAACTATAGGGTTCCAATTAACAAAATATATATAGCACTTTGTTTTAAAAAAAAGCATTGAATAATTATAATTATATATATATAAACTTGAAAGATGTCCAAAATACATCAAAGGAGAAGCTAAACTTCCCTACATACCTCTACAAATCCCTTTGTCTTCATTTAAAATTATTGATCCCAAAAAAAAAGCATTGAAATAGTTTTTAATGATGCCGCAACACCTCCCCCAGTCACAACACCCCCTCCCTCTCATGTACCTTCTATCACTATATATATGCCTCTCACAAACTAAATATGAAACTTTCTCCACAAGATCTTTGTGCATTTTTTCCCATTCATGAATCTACTAGAATTATCAGAGTCTTCCAAACCTCCTAGGAGCTTGAGGAAGGAATCAATTAGGAGCACGACCATTTTAGTGGTTTAATCTCTACACAAAATGGGAATTACTATATGGTCTAGAAAGGTTTAATCTCTACATTATTCCTTTATCTTGCTCATGAAGCAAGGCTAATTTAATCAAAAAAGCTAAAAGAACTTAGTGTTGTCTTTAAATATGTTGTTGTATGAAACATTTGTTTTTTTCTCTATGCATTGTAATGTATCCCACCCCCTATGCACAATGCCATCCCATGGCCTCCCCATCTATGCTTTTCCCTGTTGCTACCCAGCAAAAGCAAACCTCACTCTTGTGCTAGGCTTTTGATTCCAACCCTATGCAACTTGCCTTGCAAAGCTTCCTTCTCCGCCCCACGTAGTTGTGAACTCTAATTGCATCTGAGAGAGAGAGAGAGATCCTTGATCATAGTAGAGAATCTCTTCAACACGGAAACACACTTTCTTCTATCTTAGAGAGTGTATAGTTATGGTCATAACTAGCGGCATGAGTAAACTTTCAACACTATAAGACTTTTTTATAGATTTTGTTTCATTGCATTCTAATGATGACTCTGAATTTTGTTAGAAAAAGGAGCCATTAGATGTGATCATTTGGATTTAATGATAAATTCAGTAATTAAAAAAGTAGGAAGATTGCTTTTATCTAAGAAAGCATACGAAATGACTTTTTAACATCAAGCTTTTTTCTAAGGGTATAATTTTCATGCCCTTATGTGAAGTGTACAATGCCTTAAGAAGTGTTTGAAAGGCTTCAATTTTGTGCACACATAACACCTCCTTGTAAGATTCGGGAAAAGATAGGTTCAAATTAGCTTAGAACTCCTTCTATCCTGCACATAACACCTCCTTGTAGGTTTCAAGAAAAGATAGGTTTAGCTTAGCTTAGAACTTGTTGAATCTTCAAAAAAAGCCTTTTTGAGTTGAATGGAGAAGGAAAATTTCACCCTTTAAAAAAATCAAGGTTTAGTTCTGCTTATACTAAAGTTTGGAGCGAATGCTTGTTCATAACTACATTGAAAAAAGGATTGATGTAATGCTTAGATTGGTTTCCCACCACTCCTTCCTTTAAGTCAATTGCATTTGAGCCTCACATGGCCCAATGCTTGTTCATAACTACATTGAAAAAAGGATTGATGTAATGCTTAGATTGGTTTCCCACCACTCCTTCCTTTAAGTCAATTGCATTTGAGCCTCACATGGCCCAATGCATGATGTAACGTGTTGTCTATTTATGTAAGTTTGCAGGTGAGAATCACTAATGCTTAGATTGGTTTCCCACCACTCCTTCCTTTAAGTCAATTGCATTTGAGCCTCACATGGCCCAATGCATGATGTAACGTGTTGTCTATTTATGTAAGTTTGCAGGTGAGAATCACTAATGACACATCTAAAAGTGTACTTTCAAGGCAATCACAACTTGTTTGTAAGCTTCTCTAGAGACTAAGAAATTTCCAAGTGGTTCCAAAGATTTACATTTTCCCTTTTCAATTGGGAATAACATGACAACTAAGGGTTTACACCACACCGTACATGAAGAAGTATGATTAGCTAATTGATAAAAGGCAAGAGTCCTTCATGTTTTGGTTTTAAGCTAGGTGGTCATGTTTTTGTTCATTTGTTTTTTTTCCTACATTATCAGTAGTGTGTAAGAGGCCATTCATGACTTGGTGTAGATGACAAATGGACTTAACATATATTTCACATATTTTGATATATAACACTGTATATAACAAATTGCCTCAACTTGTGGTTGTTAAAGGCTATTTAAGTTGTTATTTTCTTTTGGTTATAGGTGTAAATTTAACTTATTTAGTAAAATTAGCAAAACATATTATCATTTGATAATAGTACTTAAAAAAACATTTAATTCTATTTTTACCGTCCTGTATTGAAGAAAATTGATTAAGAATTTTTATGGCCCTTATTTCAAGGAATGAATTTTCATAGTGTAAAAAAAAGGGGTGCCTTTAGTGTAGAATTTCACCTCATTTAATTGAGGAGTTGTTCTTATTCTTTTTGATTGAAAAAAAGGTTTTTATAGAGTGCTATTAGCAACTTGTTAATAATAATAACACTTCAATCATCACTTAGGGGGTACATGCGCTAGAGTCCAACGTATGTACATGTGCTTTTATTTTTGCCTTTAACTCAACCAATAACACATTATAAAAACATGGGCATAAAATTCAAAGATTTAAGATTTTAATAAGCCCTATAAGATATATGCACTATATATGATCCATGATCAATATTCTATTAAACCTTATGATAGGTGAACAAAACATAATTAGCATTTCCAAAATCTACTTGGATGAATTTCCTTCAAATTTTATTCTTAATACTTATATTTCAGGATGTCTACAAACTTGATTCTTAGCTACATAGTTATACTCTAAGATGAAACAAATTCTCTAAGTTATGTAGAAAAGGGGGCCATGTTTGTTTATATACTAAACACTACTAAAATAACATGATGTGGTGTTTTATTTTACTAAATTTGTGTGATTCATGAATTATATTAAAATTTTGGCCTAATGCATATTCATATGCATAAAATATAAGAAAAAAGACACTTCATGAGGTAAGCACTCATTAAAGAACAAAATTTATCATCTCCTTAACAAGACAATCAAATCTCAATGGAACTGTTTGATTTGGATGTGTGTGTAGTTTGCTTGTTGTTGCAATGTCACATCCTCCTACATTGCCAATA
>NC_141087.1:45161606-45174106 GCF_041138505.1 Cibotium barometz
CTCATGTGTTGTGAATACAAGAGTGCTCTTGCCTTATCTCCTTGGTTTCCTTCTCCTGCGTGTGTGAGAGAGAGAGAGAGTGAGTGAGAGAGCGATCGAGCACTGTGTAGCGGCACGGCGGGGCGGAGAGGCGGTAGAGTGACGACGGTGGCTCCTTCTTCATTGCTGCGACACGGGAATCCTTCAAGGCGGCAGTTGAGCGGTGAGTGACACACCCTTTGCATTCTGTTTGAGCTTCCTTCCCTGGTTGTATGCTTGCAGCCATTCGTGGCTCGCATACGGTGTCCGGCAAGTCCCCAGCTACGACCTGTGCGGCAAAAGCGCACATTTTTGGCGCCGCTCTGTCGGGGAGTTGCCCTGCACCAAGCTCCAGTTTGCAGCTCGGCTGCTGCGTGAAGTTTAATCTACACTGTAGGAAAGCGACTGTGTGTTTGTTGTTGAGGTGTTTCTGTGGTTTTCAATCTCTGTTTCTGCAATTTGTCTTCTGCATTTCTGTTTCTTTTTGTTATTTTTCCCGCTCCGCGTGTGGGCGTGCATTCTGTTATCTGGTTTTCTGCGAGTGAGGGGGGATTTCTGAATCCCTAGACCTGTGCTGTGTGCGAGCTGCACCGCGGCCAAAGCTGAACCCTAGATAGAAACCCTAGAAAACTTATCCCAAACAAAAAAAAAAAGAAAAAGAAAAAATTAATTTTAAAAAAATTAAAAAAGAAATAAAAATAAAAAAATTAATTTTTTTTAAAAGAAAAAACCAAACGTGTGGAGAGAAAAGATTTTTCAATTGGAGAAATTTTTTTTGAAAAGAAAGAACCCCAATTGACCCACGGCCCCGGCCTCGGTCCCGGTCTCGGTTTTTTGATATATATATATATAGGAGAGTGAGCCTCCATAGCTTTCTTTCAAGTGACAGCTTATGGGAAGTTGTGCCCTATATGTAGCCCACTCCCCAAGGAGTAAAGTGAGCATGTGGGATAAAGCCCTCACCCTTTCCTCCACAAGCAAATAGGCTTTTGCCCCTTCCCCCCAAGGGAAACGGACTGTTTTGAGGACTACAGGAGCTCTAGATAGGCGAACACGGTGCTGTAAAGCACACTAGGACCCTTTGAACGATACGCTCGTTTCGAGCTATCACACGTCCTAGTCCAAGTTCGACCGTGAGTAAGGGGGTCAAAAACGAGTTAAAAACAATCTAAAAACAATCTAAAAACAAGTAAAAACGGGGTGCGAAACACCTAAGAAACCACTTGTGTGAGTTTCAAGGGTAGTTACCAACGCACGTAGGGTACCCACGTCACATGCATCTACGTTCTGGTTGGGTGCTAGAGCCTGAACCACTAGAAAGTGTTTCAATTTACGCAGGCTCACACCATCCCTCCACGTTGGCATCTTGGCCTTCGGCTAGAACCCAAGGGAGTGCAACCCAAGATCCACGAATAGTGGATAGTGACTCGTCCTCTGACTCAGAAGCCATGAAAGGGCATCCTACCAAGAACCCTGAGGAGACAAGCCAAAACATGCCAGGTTGGGCCCCACAACCCGGATCTAGCATGTTTAGTCGTCTAATAGAGACCTTTAGTAGAGCTACACGCTCTGAACATGCGACAAGTGAAGTAAATGAAGAAGGTGGGGTAGTGGATTCGCCATTCACATCTCATGTAGACCTTACCCTCCCAAAGAGTGTCCATGTGGATATTCTACCCACTTCGTTTAATGAGGGCCCTACTGAGCTATCACATTCCGATGCTCTTCCTAAAGTAGAGGTCCCTAGAAGCCAATCCATAAGAAGTGACATTGCGTCCACTTCAAGAGAACCGTTTGGCACACCAAGTCTAGATGGGATATTTCTCAATGAAAATTGGGAATATGATCTACACACAGAGACTCCAATGGACCTATACACGGGTTACACTTACACATACCATGTGGGTTGGTTAGAAGTCCTACGATCTACATCTAGCGCCACTAATCTAGAAGAGCAACAACAAATGATATGTGAGGTCATTCATAGAATTATCCAATTTGAGAGGCAAAATAGGGGAGTGAACCTAGTTTCCACTGGCCCTATGAGATTTTTGGATATGGGCAAGGCCAAACAACCAACCCTATCACAATTGGAGACTCCCTCGGTGAGTCCCATAGACCTTTCATATGTTGTTTCGCTGGAGTCTCAATGCAGGTTGAGCCCACGTGCAGTAACTTTAGCTTTCCAACCTTGGCTCAACTTTCCATTAGGGAATCCACAATGCCTACCCCATTGATGAGCATGACAGAAAGCGCACCTGTTACCACTGTAGTTAGTACGACACCGCTACCTAGTGGAACAGTACCTACAACAGTGCGTGCCAGTGCCACCCTATGTACCTATCTCTACTCATGCTCATGTAGCTCCTACGCCTCTTAGTATGCCAATGGCGTATGCTCCACGACCGCCTTATCACCACCCTTATCCAAGAGGAGCTAGGCCTAGCCACATATCATATCCTACGTCATTTGCCAACATACTCAGACCAACGCCAACTCCTATCAGCCAGGCTATCCCAGAAGTGCCTCCACCAGCTATGCCTGCTCACCTAGGTGATCTCGCAGCGTTTGCTCAGACGATCGGACTATCTATTGCGGAAAACATGCGAGGTATGCCTGAGAGAGAACCTAGAAGCAAGGCAGTACAAGTGGCTAAGCTCACTCAAAACTTCAGTGGTAACGAGGATGTTAGGAAGCACATTGAAGTCTTTGAACACGTGTGTGATTCCTTGGAAGAGCACAATGAGCTGCATAAGTGTAAAGCCTTAGGCTTAACCTTGAGTGGGAAGGCCGGAGATTGGTATCGAACCTTAAGGGTTGAAGAGCGCACTCACTACCCCACTCTCAAGAGATTGTTCTTGAAAGAATACATACGCGAGGGTGTGCTTTGGGGAGTAGCATCTCAACTCCAAAAAGCTGAATGTGAGGAAGGGGAGTCAGTGAGAGACTTTATAAGTCGATTGAAGCATCTAAATTCTCGCTGCACTCCCGATGAACGCTTCAATAACAACCAACTCCTCGATAGATTCATCTGAGGATTGCGCCACGAGGACATTTACAATGGCCTGGTCATTAGAGGTCTTACAACGTGGGAAGCAGTCACTGCCAATGCAATCCAGTTAGAAGATAACTTGATGATTGCAGGTAAAAAGGTGTCTTCAGAAACAAAATCCGTTAGTTCGCAAGTATCTGGGCACGAGCCAATGACAGTAAAACCTATTGCCAAGGAGCCCAAGATATCTGAAATGTCTGTGACCGACCTTACTAAGGCTCTCCAAGAATACTTTAGGGATAATCGAGCTCCCCAGAATAGCCATATGTACCCAAGGAGAGAGCAACAATGGTGTTCGGTGTGCTTAGGACCACATAGCACATATCTGAAATGTCTGTGACCGACCTTACTAAGGCTCTCCAAGAATACTTTAGGGATAATCGAGCTCCCCAGAATAGCCATATGTACCCAAGGAGAGAGCAACAATGGTGTTCGGTGTGCTTAGGACCACATAGCACGAGTGAATGTCCCACATTCAGAGTCAAATTCAATGGGAATTGCAATGCATGTGGTAAGTACGGCCATCAATCTAAGGATTGCCTAGTACTTAAGCGAATGTTGGCAAATCAGGCACCACTAGCCTGGTCAAACACACCTCAAGTACCCGCGCTAATGCCTGCACAACCTGTCGAGCAACCGTCACAGCACATAGTTCCAAGGAATCCGAATGTAGTCCAGTCTGTGCCGTTACCACCGCCAGTGCTAGGACCACAACCTCCACATCCAAGGATTACCCCAATAAACCAGATGGGTTGTGAGTCACATAGTGCGTGTGGGGATTATGAAGAGGAGATAGACCCCATTGCTCCATATGGGATTGATACGTTTGAAATGATTCCCCAGTACTATATGGAGGATCATTTCGGGCAAGTTAAGCCTGTATATCAAGCGGCTGCTCTCGCCACAAGAGGGCAAAACCTTAATACCTTGGCAAGGAGACCACCTCTTCAATGCTATGAGTGTGGTGGACCGCATCGTGTAGCGGAGTGCCCTAATAGGCTACAGAAGATCGCTACTCAAATGCAACCAAATCAAGGGAGCACATCAGGAATGCCGGTACTTACATGTAATCGTTGTGGCATAGATCATTTGATTGCTCAATGTCCACATAATCCTAATGCACCCAGGATTACGCCATTGAATTTGGTTGAGGTCACCAACCAGGCACGAGGAACCACACCCGTTGTACCCGCGAATGTAGTTACACGGTCAATGCTCCAAAATCAAAACTACATTCTTGAAGAGAGGGATACTGCATCAATCGCTCAGGCAAAGAAAAAGAAAACACGACGAAAGAGATCGCTTAATGCCACGAGCTCCAAGCCCAGTTCAAAGACTAACATAGGGACAGGAGACGACCCCGTGTATATGAATGATCCTGAAGATGATTCTGATTCAATAGAAACCATGGGGACCAAAGCCACTACCTTAAGGGAGGAACCCACTTGGGAGCTCAATGGAGGAGAATCAAGCGAGTACATAAATAAGGGAAAACAGAAGGAAACTTCCTCAGCCCCACAACCAAGTCAGTTAATGTCCTCTCGACCACCCAAACTGACTGAGACTCCCCAAGACAAGCCACATGGGCCAAAAATCCTCAAGAAAAAGATTGGAACTTACCCAAACCCAGTTGAGGAGATTGAACAAGTGCAACACTTAAGAGGTTTGGTGGAAGAAACACAAAGAGAACTGGAGCCAAACCCGAGAAAAATCAAAATTCCAGACACAGTGTTTCCTACGCAAGTTCAGCCTCACAGGAACCATAAACCGTTAGCTATACCTAGTATCATTCGGGAAGAAAGTGAGGATAGGACATCAGGAAGTGGGCAAACACCCTTTTTGCTTGAAAGAATGTTTAGTGAGGGAATGCCTGACCCCATTGAAGAGGAAGTGATTCCATCTTCACCAGTTCCTAGTCAAGGAGCGATATCTCGAAAAGTACCATTGAATGTGTCCAAGCTAATGGATTTCATGTCCTCTGAGATCAGAACCACGATCATATCTAAATGATACGGAGATCCTGAGCTATTCTTAGCTCTTCGGGCATTTCTCAATGGAGAACTAAAGGCGGGGCTACCACAATTTGCAAATATGGATAGAGCCGACACGCTTCAAGATGAGGAGGAACATTGGGATCTACAACCCAACCTAGATGAAAACTCGGTCGTGGAAATACCTGTTAACAAGTTGGGACAGTACTTTGAGGGGGACGAATCTAATGCAACCCTCCCCATTACTACCAAGGGGTTAACTCTAAAGGGAATCCTTGATGGTGGTGCTGGCGTGAGCATTGTGACTAAAAACTGTTGGGAATCTATGGGAAGACCTCACCTCGAAGTCACAAACATAGTGGTTAAGATGGCAAACGAAACTATTGCTAAACCTATTGGAATGTTAAGGGACCTTAAGATCAAGGTTCTGGGGTACTAGGTAAGACATACCTTCATTGTAATGGATTTCTCCAAGCATCCTATGTCATATCAAATGATCTTAGGACGTCCTTTCATGAGGGAAGCACAAATGGTACATGACTGGTCAAAAAACCATGTCTACCTACAATTCCAGGACTCTGTCATTCGAGTTGATCTTGAGAATGGTCGTGCACATCCTTTAGGAAGCAAGGTTATCATTGATAATCGATCGGATACCACTATTCACTCCGCCCCATTAAGGTATTGCTATACATGCAAAAAAGAGACTGATGATGGGAAAGATTCTCCTTATATGGATGTCCTACCGGGTATGACTGAGTCGGATAACGTGGATTGGGTACACCTAGCGGCAACCATAGACACATGGGGAAATAGAGGCACAAGTTGGGTAACACCTGAGGGGCAAGATATGCCACCGTTAGTGCCAATAAACATGATAGGTGTTATGTACTTGACCCCTGATGGCGAGAAAGTGGCAAACTCCACCGACACTGAAAGTAGCGAAGACTCTGACCAATGCAACTCTGAGTATGAATCTCAAGAGGAAACTGACCCTGAGCCTGATGGGAAAAATGAATCAAATATTCACCCAAATGTGGAAGCAATGTGCTCAAGGCCTAGGACGGTAACCTCCTACAGTTCATCCGAAAGTGAGGGGGACACAAGTGAAGATCGACCAAGTGAGTTCGAATCTGACAAAAACAAAAATCAAAAACTTGGTAAGAAGAAAACGAGACATAAGCGCCAACGCTATCGAGCTAATGTACGAACTGCAATAAACAAAGAGAGATCCACTGCAGAATGGCTTAGTTATGTAGGAGCCATTGACGCTCATGGAAGATAGCAGATAATTGGGGACAATACCTCCAAAGTGTCATGTGGTGTATTCCGCAACCTCATGACATCGCCCAATTAGAAATCGAAGAGAAGCCGAAACTAAGTCGTACTGCAAGAAGGCGGCAAAACCAAGAGTTGGCTCAACAACAAAAGGAAGCGAAATTGAAAGAAAAAAGCCTGGCACAACAAGAACCAGTAGACTTACACCCCGCACCCGAGCATTTCAAATCATTCACCACAGGGGAACGTAAAGTAGTCTACACAAAAGCCCAACGAACGCCTACCAATGGGAGTAGCGGTGTCTACGATGGCCCTGCGGTAGTTAAGAAGATAGACTTAGCAGATCCGAGTGAGGAGTCTAAACCAGTTTTTATTGCTCAAGACCTCACCAAGGCGGAAGAAGCTGCACTTACGAAGCTTCTCAAAGAATTCAAGGACATATTTGCTTGGACATATCATGATATGAAGGGTGTTCCACCCTCGGTGGTGCAACACACGATTCCAATGATTAGCACTGCTAAACCAGTCCAGCAACGTCCCTACCCAATGAATCCTAAGTACGCAAATATTGTACAAGAGAAAATTGAAAAGCTGGTAAAATGTGGATTCATGTACCCAATTGAGCACTCAGAATGGGTTTCTCCGATAGTCATCGTGCCAAAGAAGAATGGGAAACTCAGAGTGTGCGTTGATCTCAAAAAGGTTAATGCAGCCACCAGAAGGGATCATTACCCCTTGCCAACCATCAAAAATCCTAACTGGACCATCTTATATACTCCTTTGGCAACCAACAATGATATATAGGTGAAAAAATATTCTGAACATGTGCTTGAAAGAGTGGCAGGCAAGGAGGCATATAGCTTTTTAGATGGGTACTCAGGTTACAATCAGATCACAATTGCAGTCGAGGACCAAGCTAAAACAGCATTTATCACGGAGTTTGGAGTGTTTGCCTTTCGCGTCATGGCTTTTGGCTTGACCAATGCACCTGCAACATTCCAACGATTGATAAACACGGCCTTTAAGGAATATCTAAGGGACTTCTGTGAAGCTTTCTTAGATGATCTTTGTGTTCATTCCTCTTGGGATGAGCACTTGATGTGTTTACGAAAAATATTTGAAAGGTGTAGATTATATCGCATCTCCTTGAATCCTTTCAAATGCCAATTCTGGGTTAAACATGGAGTTATCTTAGGGCATATAGTGTCAAAAAATGGGATTTCCACGGACGAGAGTAAAATCAAGGTCATTCTGGAACTGCCACCACCCACAAACTACAAGGGAGTCCAACGCTTTATGGGCCACGTTGGTTATTATCGAAGGTTTATTCTCTTCTTCGCCGAGATAGCTCGACCATTGTATAAACTTCTCATCGAGTTTATTTGGACCGAAGAATGTGACTGTGCCTATGAGCTACTAAAGAAGGCCTTGGCGAGTGCTCCAATCTTGAGAATGCCTAACTGGGATTTACTCTTCCATGTGCATATTGATGCATCAAACTTTGCTGTTGGGTGTGTGTTAACTCAACCTGGAGAACACAAGCTAGACTACCCCATTAGCTTTGCCAGTCGCCAGTTGAACGATGCTGAGATGAACTACACCACTACGGAGCGAGAAGGGTTGGCAATGATATATGCAGTAAGGAAATTTCGTTATTACCTCCTTGCCACCAAGTTTGTTTTCTATGTGGATCATCAAGCATTGTTGTATCTGGTAAACAAACCATGCTCCACAGGAAGAATCACACGATGGCTATTGATTCTTCTTGAGTTTGATTTCACTGTTGTTGTGAGACCTGGCAAAAAACATGTTATGGCTGATCATTTGTCTCGCATACCTAATGGTGAAGCTCCTATGGGAGTTGATGATGACTTACCTGACACTTCCCTGTTCATGGTGGAGACAATGCCTGAATGGAGTGAGAAGATTGTTAACTTTCTGGTTAATGGCTTCCCACCCAAGGAGCTTCGTAAAGATCTAGCTCGAAAGCTGATCAAAGAATGCGAACCCTATTGTCTAATAGCTGGGACTCTTTATAAAAGAGGAAAGGATGACGTTCTTAGGCGTTGTGCCCGAGAAGATGAGTATCTATACATTTTGCAAGAGGCACATATGGGCGTAGCCGGTGGTCACTTCTCAGGAGACTTAACTGCGCGAAAGATCTTACAATCAGGGTATTGGTGGCCCACTATGTTCCAAGACGCATCACTCTTTGTGAAGGGTTGCGATGAATGCCAACGATATAAGAAACCCCAGAGGAAAGATCAGATGCCCCTACATCCGATCAAAGTAAACCAACCATTTGAAAAGTGGGGTTTAGACTTTGTAGGTCCAATTAGTCCAGCGGCCCGAAACACACAATCTCGCTATATTATTGTGGCCACTGACTATATGACCAAATAGGCTGAAGCGAAAGCGACACGTAAGGCAAATGCAAGGACAACAGCCAAGTTCCTCTTTGAAAATATAATCACACGATTCAGTTGTCCTTTTGAACTCGTGAGCGACAATGGTACGCATTTTATAAATGACGTGATTAAGGAGCTCACAACAAATTTCATGATATCCCATCATAAATCTACTCCTTATTATCCGCAAGCGAATGGCCAAGCCGAGAGTACAAACAAGACATTAATCTCTGTTTTGACAAAGACAGTTGAAGCTCATCGCACGGATAGGGATCTAAAGCTTACGACAGCTTTATGGGCCTATCGTACTACGTACAAAGTGGCTATTAATTGCACACCATTCAAAATGGTATATGGCCAAGAAGCAGTCATGCCATGGGAATTTGTCATTCCTAGTCTTCGTGTTGCTACTCAAGAGGGTTGGTTGGGATGGTAATCCCTTAGTAGAGCGTCTATATATCCTTGAGCGGCTAAACGAAGAAAGACAATTGGCTGTATACAATGCCCTTGTGGAGAAGGATAGAAGGAAAAAATGGTTTGATCGCCATCTAAAGGACAAGGACATCAAGGTTGGGGATAAAGTCCTGATGTATGGAGTGCGAAACGAAAAGAAGAAGCTCAAATATGCTGGTAAGGGACCATATAGAGTATGTGAAATTACCCCGCAAGGTACCATCAGAGTGGAGACTCTCGACGGAGTTGAAACCATTAGATTCCTTAATGGGAGTAAATTCAAAAGATACTATGACCCCCTGAGCCAGGAGGAGTTACATGCAATCCATCAAAAGAAGGCAGCTAAAGAACAAGCTGAGCTTAAAAAGATACAAGCAAGAGTCGAAGCCAAAGAACGTTAACAGCGTGCTAGGCGACAACGAGAAGCCAACTTGGGAATTACGCAAGTACTTTTCGAGGAGGCAGAGGAGGATTCACTGGAATCCGACCCGCCTCTAAGATACCCAATTGAGTTACAGAGTCCTTACGGGGAGGTGCTGTATAATGCATTATTGGATACAGGAGCTCAACACAATTTGCTATCATATGGCGTGTGGTGTCAACTGGGAAAACCACCTTTATTCAAGAGTTCTATCCAAGTTCAAGGAATCAACAAGAAGAAAACCCCTGTCTCAGGAATTCTGCACACTCCGGTTGCTTATGACAAGGGAACCATAATTCAAAGCTTTTTGGTTATGCCTGTGGGTACCATGGAAGGGACTGTAAACTTAGGGCGCAAATGGATGATGGCCACCAAGTGCAATATCGATTGGGCAACTAGACGAGTCACAACGCAAGAACCAACACTAGGTCTGACCGCTCAAAATCTCGCACCTAAGTCATCCACTCAAATATTAGATAATGAAAAATCACAAAGCCCAGTGGCAAAACCATCTTTGATTGTTTGCCACCCCTCTAACGCTTCAACGCCAAGAGTGGAAACAGGCAAGGTGGTCTCTAAAGCTCCGCTTACTATGCCAAAAAATGCATACAAATGGGTCCCTAAAGCTTCGTTAACAGCTACTTCCCCAGCTCAATCTCGTTCAGCCACCAAGAAGCCTCGTAAAAGGAAAGCAGCTAACCACCCGAGAAAGGGCAATGTAACATCGCGATGGATCCCTAAAAAATTATTAGTAGCCCAAGGGTACTACGAGGGGAATGACCAGATTTGGGTCCCTAAACATAAGCTGAATCCCTCTACATCACCTGTAAAACCTTGCAAACCAATTGTTGCCACCCCAATGACAATTCAAGACCATGGTAAGGGAAAGGTAATAGAGTGCTCCGCACCACTTCTTCCAGAGTTAGTTTGGATTCCCAAACGATATCGATCATTACCACCTAGCTCAGGAAGGGGGGAGCCACATGAAGCTTCTAGCTCCTCATGCCAGGCACACGCTCATATAGAAGTTTCTACATACTCTACACCTACTCTTGTCAACACCCAACAAAAAACCGATGAGTCTACGTCTCCCCTTGTAATAGTATCGTCGAAAACCATTTCCTCCATTCGTCAATGGGAGCGTACACTACCATCTCTGCAATTGGATGTGGCCACAAGGGTCATTAAAAGCTATCTGCCCACATCACAACCTATGACCCGCTGGACAAATTGGTTCCAAGAGGCTGCAACATCATTGCAAATAATATGATCTACCCAAGGAAAGGGGGAGCATGTACTCACGCTCGACATTCTAATGCTTCCTCCTTAACCTTCTCCCCTGACCATGTAACCTTTTCTTCTAATCTTATAATTATTTCCCTCTCTGAAATAGAAGAAAGATCTTGTTCTACCCTGTCTTAGCCTAGAGAGAGAATATGTCTAGAGAGAGATAATCTAAAATTGAGATATCTTTGGATATAAAAATCCTCCTAGTGTTTATAATGGATTCCCCTAAAATAGAAGTTCAAAATGAACTTTCCAATGTGCATTAGGAATTAATTGAAAATGTGTATAAGGGACCTCAGCCTAAGGGTCTACATTTTCAGAAATTTTTGGATTATGATCCAATGAAGGTTCCAATGGGCCAATTGGATTGATGTATATATATAGCTTCATACATTTTTTAAAAAAAAAACAAAGAATAGAAAAATAAAAAATAGTAAAAAGACAAGAGCACAAAAGAGGAGAAAAAATCCGTATCCAATCAAGAACTAGATTGACCTATCATAAACCTACTGATGCTATATCTGTGTTTGTAGATATGGCAGATGCCCGATCATCATACACTTCATCCACTCCTACCTTTGGTGAGAGGTATCATCTATACCTTTCTCAGATATTTCACATGTGCTATCCTGTAATTGAAACTGAATGGGATCATATAGATGTACTAGCCAGAGAGGAAAATGTTGAGGAATTAGAATGGCTAATTCGCCTATTGACCTACAACTGACCCCTACTCCGTAGAGGAAATATCCCCGATAGCCCAATGCTTTCCTTTTCCACAAGATGACTATCCTCGCATAGTTACATTCTTGATGAGTTTATGTGGATGGAAAAATGAAAAGGAAATATCTGACAATGATGAATGGACGGATGAAACTCATGGCACTACTGCGGTTGACTTTATTTATTTGGATGATGCGGATAGAGGCTTAGCCTTAGGGCTAGAGCCAGGACACTACAATTTCCTCTTACCGTATCCTCAGTAGTAGTGTGGTGACTGGTAGGTAGGTTAGCGTTTTCAAGTTTTTTCTAGTTTAGATTCCTTAAACAAGTCTTGAAATTTTCACACTGATGTGCCTCTCGAGGTATAGTGCTTGTTAGTTGATTGTACAGGTTGAAAAGTTTGAAGTGGGTTCGCTTTCAAGTTCTGAGACTGCCGCAACATTCATCAAAATATATCTACATCAAATTGCAAGCTGTCTCGTCAAATCAAGGAGATCTCCAATTACAGGTGTAATTCTTTCATACCCACTCTCTTTCATTTTTACTGTTCAATTAATTGCATAAACTATAATGCATGACCACATGGAAATTGTCAATGTACTACTTAGTCTTTGAAGTTGCTTGCATGCTAGTGTAAATCATTAATGAGCTTAACAATATTCCTAGGCAGCATGACGTCTTTAGTTAACCTTGGAATACGATTGTCTTAGGTCTAGGGTCAAACCATCTTAATGTTTGACACCTGGCCATGTGTGTGTTGACCTCTAGGACATAGCTATTACCTCTTTGTCGAAAGGATGTAAGACAAATTATAGTTCAGGAGCGAAGATCAAAAGAAATAGATTTTAAAAAAAAAAGCCTACAATAAA